>NW_010227448.1:0-8601 GCF_000690775.1 Eurypyga helias | reverse complement strand
GTGAGGTTGCAAAAGGAATTTTTAACCATTAATTTATAATATCAGAGAAGGAAGCATTATCTTAAAAAGAGTGATAAAATACAAAGATATTGATTGCAACTTTTTTTTTCTTTCCCCTTTATCAGAGGGTTGTTTGACAATTATAATGCCTAGTAAGTCACAAATGCCCTATGAGTATAAAAACGTTATATACTGCATTAGGTTATACAGACACAAGTAGTACAAGATTAAAAATTAGCCTTATAACTTAAAGCCTTTATCATTTAACCACTAAGGAATCTGGAGTCTCAGTCAAGTGGTATTGTCTTTATTAAACTCAGTATTGATTTCTCAGATAACAGAGGTTTATAAAATACCTTGGGAATGGATAAAATATTCTTGGAGTGAATGGGTAGCCTTTTTAATTACAAAAGCAAAACTAGTTAAATTTCTTCCTACAACTGACAAACTATCTTAAAACCTTTATTTACAAAATCAATAATTACACTTTAAGAATTTGGTCTAATTTAAAGACTTACCTGGGTACATTTTATATATGAAACCTCCAAGATTCACACATAAGATGTGTATTCATCCGTCTTGATACCAACAAGAACAGCAGTGGAGTTAGTATAGAAATCATTAATACAGGAATTGCTTTCTTCTAGCTTGTTTTTCATCATTTGGATTTAGTTTTAAAAGTTAAAGGAAAGAAAATGTGCATGAGTAAGAGTAAACAGTAATAAGCTATTCAATACTCACAGTTCTTGCCTTAATTATGAACATAAACCCAAGAACTATGTTGCAAACAAGTTAAAGATTTTTCAGTCAAACATCTCTTGCTGTTACTTACTTAGATACTACTCTGATGAGCAGCATTTAATTTAGGGAATAATGAAATAGCTTTATTCTTTATCTATAAATAGTGTAATCAATTACCTTTCTCATGAAGATTATTTTCTCTACCATTTGCATTTTATTTTTGTGGCAGGTGACTGTCATCATTAGAACATTACGGTAATCTCATTCTTTAGTATGAAGAGTTTCTTTTAAATTTGTTAATATCTATGCTGATTTTAAAGAAAAGAAAACTGGACAAAACTGACATTAGTGGATGAATTTTGGAAAACAATAGCGCTTTTGCAGTTAGAAAGGTCTAGTTTTTGCTGTCTATACTTAGAGGCATGATACAGAAACATTCAATACATATGTTTAACTGCCGCACATCAAGGAAATAATGGGAAAACTATTGATATTGACTCCATGGTACAGCTCGTGCATAGAAAAAGTTATTTATGAAATCTAGGTACAAATGAAAGCCAGGACTCAACTAGACTATGATTTTTTTTTTTATTTATTTTTGTAGAAATATGGATTCATATGCTAATCTAATACTTGAATATGTAGGTAGAAAAAATCTGAAAGTTTTATTTATTAATGTTACACAAGAAAAAGAATTAAAACTTCAAAAACTCTAGTGTGCACAAAAAAGAAACATAAAATAGCTCTGTTTCATTTTTAATGACACAAAATATTCTTTATTTTGTAATGACCAGTGGAAAGTAGAAGAATCAAAATTATAGTCAGATTGCTACTGGTTCTTTCCTTAATAGTGTGAGTGTACTAAAGGTATTTTGTATTAAATATCCAGTCAGAAAAATAATGTAATGTTGCTTTTGAGAATGCATATCAGACACATCTGTACTGTATTCTCAGATGGATCACAGATCTATTAACCCTTCTGGATTGGCAGATACAGGTCAATCGGGCAACACTAGGACATCTCAAAGCACACCAGAAGTTCACATGTTGGCAAGTGAAAAATTACATATCTCTCTTAGGTATAGGAGCAATCTGATTAAGAGTGAGAAAAAAAGTTGTTATACATAGGGTTAGTCAAGTAAATTCAGTGATGACTTTTTCATGCTTTGTGTATCTAGAAAATGAGAGGATTAAACTTTATACAGAAACATCCTATTCTGAGTCTATCTAAAGATCTGGTAATATTGTACTTGTACTCCTGGTAGGACAAGAACCTCCATTAATGTCTAGACTGCCTTAGATGGATGTATTGAAGCAGTCTGGGAATGTTTCTTCTTCCATACAGTTGACAGTCTATTAAGCAATTCAATAAACCATTGTCTGCAGAAGGAAGCAATCGCTGGCATAGAACTATGAAGTAGCATTGAGCTTCTGGACACAGTGGATTTCAAAAAGCAGGATGCCTTTTTGTGCTTTCTCTAGAACTGGATCTGCACTGGTCATAAGGAAGGGTACATGATATGGACAATGCAGACCAAAGTGATGAATGAGGAGTAAATTAAATGCTGCAGGCATATTAGGTAAAAGCACCATCTGGCCAAACAAATTTGCATATATGAAGAATAGCAAAGAAGATAATTTCTTTTGTCTTTTATCTTTCCTTGTATTAGCATTTTAGGGGAGAAGATGATATTATAAAGAACGATAAATAAGTTTCCTATTCTTCCTTCACTCCTTGCTAGAGGTAATTTTATCAGCTTAACATAATTGTATATTACTTTGCTCCATTTAGAAATGATTAAAAAATTATAATTCAAAAACATTTTCTTTATTCACTAGTACTGTTTAAAGTATTTAAGAGAAAATTAATTTAAGTAAATCACTTGAAAATTAAGAAATAATTTAATTGGCTTGTACAAAGAATTGTTTCCAGAAAGACTTTAGCAGTAACAGTAAGATCTCTGGAAGTAAGGTCAGGCTTCACAGAAAGATTACAGAGTTGTGATTAGTGTATGCAGAGAGAAGACATGAAAGGTCAAAGCTCAGAGTTGAAACTGGCCAGTGTTGTTTCAGATGACAAGAAATACTTTTTAAAGTATGTTAATAGCAAGAGGAGGCCCAAAGGAAACATCAGCCCAATACTTGTTGAATGTGTTCATCTGACTAATAAGGATGAAGAAAAAACAGAGGCATTCAGTACTTGGTTTTGCCTCAGGAATTTCTTGGGCTACTCAGTCCTGACTCAGATGACCAGTGTGGGAACAGTGACATTCCATTTGTGGACACTGAAACTGTGAGGGACCTGTTCTATCAGCTGAATGATCACAAATCCATGGGGTCTGATGGGATTAATCCCAGAGTCCTGAAGGGGCTAGCTGATGTTACATCAGGACCCCTTTGACCTAAAAGTCCTAGAAATCCAGGCAGATCCTTGACTGGAAGCCAGCCAATAATATTTCAATCTACAAGAATGAGGTGAGGGAAGACCCAGGAAAATACAGACCTGTTAGTCAAACCTCAGTTCCTGGAAAAAATATGGAGAAGATCATGCTGGGTATTACTGAAGGGCATTTAAACAGCAATGTAATTATTAGGCACAGTCAACATGGGTTCAGAAAGGGAAAGTCCTGTTTAACTGATTTGATATCCTTCTATGATAAAGGCATCCACCTAGTGGATGAAGGGAAGGTGTTGGATGTAGTTTTTACAACTTTTTACAAGTATCATTGAATTATACAACTTCTTTTTGGTAATCCTAACATATCACAGTACTAAGTAAATGATGCATTGATCCTGGGTTATTTAACACAAATACTGAAAGCTTAGGAAGACTATATTCATAATATAATAAAAATGTACATGGATATTAAAGGGTTTTTTTTGAATTTCATATGCAAATCCTCCACTTGGTTAAGAAATGTAAGAAATTAGAATCTTTCTGAAACATTTAAAGCTTTGGATGCTTTTCTTCATCATGTTTTAGATAAAGGCAGATGCTACTGGCAATATGCAGCAGATCTGTTTACCAACAAAGAAGTAGTAGAAAATGTCATTTTATGTGCTAAACTTTTTCTAACTGGTCCCTAAGTTATTTGTAATGAGTGACTGTTTATTTCTCTGTCACTTCTAATAAGCTGGAGGCATTGGATTTATTTTATCTATTGTCTACTTTAATTTTGTTTTATCTACTTTTAAGTCCTTGAATCATATTATTTTACTGTTATAAAAATGAACAGTTTCTGTGTTTCACTGTTATTTGTAAAAAGAAAATAATGATGATGCCCTTTTTTTGCAAAAGCTCTTTGAAATCTCAGATCTCAAAACAACAGCAGATGTGTTGTACTGGTAATATAACATATACTTGTGTATATTGTCTGTCTTATAGCATACTGTTTTATCTAGAAATCTATTGAAAACACAATTGTATGAACAATTCCCATTTTATTTCTTCTGAATTAATAAAATTCTTCTTTTGAAGATGATCAGAAACTATGATCATTTCTATTAGCTCATCTTGTATGGTACCACTGTTTTCTGGAAAACGTGACAATGTTAACAAAGATTACAAGAGGAGAAAGCCCTGAATTTTGCATTTATTTCAGCAATTTTCATGGTATAGTATCAAAACACACATACTACAGAACAATTTGTTCAAGCAGTACCTTGGACAGTTAATCTCTTTCTGGTTTTTTTGCACAGACACCTACACTACAAAACCATATTATACCTTATATTATATTCTGAATATGCATGTATATCAAATTCAAGTCATATGTGCAGTGCCATCAACCTCATAGAGCAACTATGAGTTTAATATTGCACAAACAGGAGTGACTTTAGTAGTTACAGTGTACAGTTAAGTAAGACAACATGCCTATATTCCTAGACTTCAGGGAATTTAAATTTAAATTTAAATTTAAAAAGATGAGAAGTTATTGAATACTCTAACAGCTAAGACTGATTCTGTAGCAAGTGAACAAAACTCTTGTGAAATAATTAGTATTTACACTGTTGCATGCAATATCACAGTCATTCTTATCTGTTTGCAAGTTAGATCTCTGTGAAAATGAAAGCCATTGTAATAAAAAATGTATCAATCAATCACTATACAAATCAAAATCTGCGGAAACTAGTAAAGGGAAAACTGTCATCAGTTTTCTTCTGCACTATGCCATTTAACAACTAAGCAACATGTCTGAAACTATGTATTTGTGTTATGAAGATAATTATTATTTTATATTAAGAAACTAAAGGTTTGGAGAAAATGGAGAAAAAAAATATTAAGATGACCACCGCCAATGGTGCTCCAGGATGCAACAGAAAAAATGGAAAAAATTTCTATGAAGCTATCTTTTACCCTAAATGAGAAGTCATTAGAGTTCTTTTCCATTTCTATTTTTATGTGTATGGAATGCTTTTTAATTAACAGACATTATGAATTCAATATATTTAGTAGATGGAGTTTCTAGAGAATCAATTTGTCTCATATTAAAAGTAAATTCTTCCATCTGAGATAGAAATAGAATTATTCTGTCCCATACAGCAATTTGTCTTGAGAGCAGCTGCACCTCTACAGTCCTTCAGAGAAAAACATTCTCAGTGTCAGGAAAACAATCACTGAACTTCCTTTTCAAATCTACCTGAAAGGTTAAAACAGAATGAGGCAGCCACTCCTTGCATATGTGAGCATGGAATGCCTCTGTTCTTATTCTGGTCTATGGAATAAGTATATGCTACCAGCAATAATTCTTGTCTTCCTAGCTATTAGATCAATTCTTTAGCAACAGTAGTGACACAGTCAATATTTTGACTTCTATGTTCTCACAGAGATCCAGTCTGATGGAGGAAGACCATAACTCACAGGAAGAATAATGCCTGCTAATTACATCACAATAGTGTCTTGAAGCTTCCAATCATTAATGGAGTTCCCATCATACCAGACAAAACAAAAAAAACCCCAACCAACTAGGCCTGTCCACAAAGAGCTTGTGACCGAGTGATCATTTGAACAACTAATATAAAAACGAATAAAGGCCTGATTTGACCATCACTATTTTCAGCTTTATGACTACTCATTAAAAAAGAAGGCAAAAACCATATTGATGTCTTTCAGGTCCATATCAACCAGTGGTAATATGGCAGGGAATATCATAGTGTCATATTGCACTTGTTATATTACTAAACTAGTGTTAATAATGAAGACATGGGAAGGTACCCATCCATCCTTCGCCATTCTGTAACACCTATGAGGTGCTTTCAGATGCTCTGTGAGGAATTACCTGTATTGTCAACAACAAAATATCAAAAATAATACATCTGAGTTTCGTTACACAAGCTCTGATACAAAGAAGTCACTTTGATATGGTCATTAATCTGGGTTGGGGAGTTTTTTTCATCTTTTATTTTATAATACATGCAAGGTTAATGATGTTCTGCTTTTACAAAACAAAGCAAAACAAAAAAAAAAAGCATACATTTCATCTAACTACATTCCTTTCATTTCTGCTTTCTCACATCCTAATGAAACTCTGAAGTAGTAGTGTGACGTGTGGAAGAATTTGTAAATTTTATTACTTATACAAATAACTATCAGAAAGTCTAATTTTCAAAACTATTTTTTCTGATATTCAAAATGACAGCATTATCTATGATGATTACTAAATCAATCATTGTAACCAGTTACAAAAACTACAGTAATCCAAAGTAGTTCATGTTGGACAGACATCAATGTTTACCCAAATCATCTTTCTTTTCCACCCCTGATACGTTTGAGATTTTTCTGTGACTGAAACCCAGAAACACTTTCTCGGTTCTCTTCACCTGTCACAGTGTTCTTCCACTGAGTCAGGTTCCATGGCAAAGAAGAAATCTGAGCAGGCTGCAGAGAGCAATTTTTGAAGTGGATACTGAGGTCAGATCTCTCCCTTTTTTGTGCTTCACAAATTCCAGAAAATTAAAAATTCTCACACTTTTACAAACGTGACATTAGTTGGTTCTTAACATTTTGGAGTATGAAATTAAGATAGCAGAGCAAGGCTAGAGTGATGAACATCAAGAAGTCTGGAACTGAGGAAGAGCTTGAATGAAGCAAAAGTTGAAAGAAGAGTAATATCTACAGCTATTGAGTGATAAAATCCATGGTATATATTCTGATTCTATTTAATTAACCCAGATTTGACAAGTGGGTTGTAACTTGTTACTCTTTGTAACCCCATCTGACCCACTAATTCTTTGGTATTTTTGTTTATTTTTTGAAGTAATGATATATTGACATACTGTTGTAGTACTTTATGCATAAGAACAAAGATGTTGACCCATAAAGAAAAGACATCTAAAACTATGGACTGTTATTCAATAGCTCTAATCTTAACATCTCCATCTGTTTTACAAATGTTACCTATTTAAACCTCATTTACACCCAGGTGAAATCTTTCTTCTTGACAATGTATTTAATGTGCAAATACATATTCTGTACATAAACTCCTTGATTCATATGTAAGTCTTGTAAATTATGTTTTTACATTGTGTTTTCTATACAATACTTCAAAGAAGAAAGTCACAAGGAAAACTGGAAGAAAGAGATTATTCTTTGGTTACTAAAAAGTTGAGATCATTCTCAAATATACAGTGGTTAGAGTAATTGTGGCCTCTTTATTTGCCTGTGTGACAACATCCTCTATCATCAGTACTTTGGAAGATTTTTAGCTTTTTCCCAGCATTTTTATGCAATACATGAGATATCCTTACACTGAGAGGTTTTTCACTTAAGTAATTGGTCAGTACTAATCAAAAGTCCTAAGTACATCTCTACCGTAATGCTATATTAAATAAATGAGATATTGCAGAAAATATCTCTAATATAATCTGAGAAAGTTGTTTATTGTTAGTTTCTATTTTAAATATAAACCCTTTTGCCTTTCAAAAAGATCTGGAATGTTTTGCCAGATTTACTCATGCTTGAAGTACACTGGTTTAAATTAAGAGTGTACGATGCATTTAAGAACAAAAGTTACCTCTTGACGTTACTGAGAATAATAATGCATATGTTAAGTAATACATTTTATTGGGGAAAGAATGTAAATGACTGATTTCTAAAGTTACTCTGCTAATGGCGTATGATTAGTCGTAACTCCAAGTGATTTTCATTAGTTTGCAAAATAAGAGGGCTAACAAGCCTTCCATGTAGTTTTTGATGTATTCAGTAAGACAATATTTTATGATAAATATTAAGAATTTTTAATGAATTAAAATAGCAATTAATAGTAAAATGTAATTTGAGTAGATAAAGAATATCTATTCACAACCATTCATCTAGTACTGATAAGAACAATGGAAATTTACAAACTGGATTGAAACTTTTACATTACATTTTACCTTTGAATGAGTGTTATTGGTACAGATATGAAAATAATGTATGCGGATACTATAATATAGATAAACACAGAAGATACAACATCATTAAGGTTTATTACCTAGCTGAGAGAAGTGAATGTATACTGCTAATCAGGGACATACAAGCCCCATGTGACACTGGTAGTTCCATTTACAATTTAGAGAATAAAGATTGAAATACAGGCCACCTTGGATGCTTGATATGATTTAAGTATCATCATTTGGGAGCTAAAATGTTGATACAGTCTCCTTCATCATATTCAAAGACCAAAATATAAAGAGAAAGTTTCAGCCATGTGAGATTAGAATTTGTATTCTCCCATCAGCAGAGTCCCAGGGACAAAAGCCTACAGAGCTAAAAGGAGTTCATTAGAGTCTTTCCTACCTCACGATAAAATGGAGTTCATTAGAGTCTTTCCTACCTTGCGATAAAATAGCAGCTCTGCTGGATTCAGCCAGGAATGGGTT
>NW_010227447.1:0-22215 GCF_000690775.1 Eurypyga helias | reverse complement strand
CACAGCATTCTCCTAAAGAACCTGGTGACTCCTGGCTTACAGATGTACTCTCTGCTGGGTTAAAAACTGGCTGGAGGCAGAGGGGGTTGGTAAATGGAGTTAAGTGTGGCTGGTGACCAGTCACAAGCGATGTCCCCCAGGGCTCGGTTTTGGGGCCGGTCTTGTTTAATATGTTTATCAATGATCTGGATGAGGGGATTGAGTGCTCCCCTTGCACAAACTTGCAAATGACACCAAGCTGGGTGGAAGTGTTGATCTGCTGGAGGGCAGGAGAGTCCTGCAGAGGGACCTGAACAGGCTGGATTGATGGGCTGAGATCAGTTGTGTGAGGTTCAACAAGGCCAAGTCCTTCAAGATACAGGCCAGGGTTTTACACCTACTTTTCCATGTCTTTCCTGAACAAAGTTAAGTCACTCAAAATAGTTTATAATTTCCTTCACTTTTAATAACGGCTCACTTTTTTAGAAGTACAGATATCCTATTTATTCAAATTTTTGATTGAAATGGGTTAGCTGCAAAATGTATACACAAATAATTTGTATCAGAAGACTCTTAAAGCATGGAAAGATTCTCTCTGTACTTGTTAACAGATGCAACTATCTTCATTCATACACATTTTCAAGAGGAAACCAATTATGTCACTGACTTACTCTCTTCTCTGAGGACCCTCTTCCCTGAGCTAACAACCCTTGATAGACTATTTGAGGGAAAAGAGAGGGGCTAGTTTGTACCCAAGAGTACCAAAGAAAGCTAGGAGGTGATTAGAGTGAGGTTTGAAAGTTCAAAGCGAAATGTTACTTATTACTATATAAAATAATTTATATTCAAAGACCTAATTAGGAATATGGGTAATGAACCCTACCCACTCTTCACAGAATATCACTTAATTCAAAATGTTTCAAAGTTATTTGTGCTTTTTGGAGGTGGACCGGTGTTGGAATGGCAACCACAATCTCCTCTGGAAAATACCTATGATTATATTGCTGCTTACAGTCCCACAACCTACTAAAAATACCACGTATGGATGTGGTGGGCTGACCTTGGCTGGACACCAGGTGCCCTCTTAGGCCTCTCTGTCACTCCCTCCTCAGCTGGACAGGGGAGAGAAGATAGAATGAGGGGCTTGTGGGTTGAGATAAGGGCAGGGAGATCACTCAGCAATTACTGTCACGGGCAAAACAGGCTTGACTTGGGGTAATTAGTTTAATTTGTGACCGTTTCAGAGTAGGGTAATGAGAAATAATGACCTCCTCTTCCCAGGCTTAGCTTTGCTCCCCATTTCTCCCCCTCCTCCCCACCAGTAGCACAGGGGAATGGGCGTTGTTCTCAGTTCATCACACGTTGTCTCTGCTGCTCCTTCCTCCTCTGGGAAGGACCCCTCATACTCTGCCCTGCTCCAGTGTGGGGTACCTCCAACAGGAGACAGTCCTCCACCAACTGCTCCAACATGGGTTCTTTCCACAGGGTACAGTCCTTCAGGAGCAGCCTGCTCCACCCCGGGGTCACAAGTCCTGCCAGCAAACCTGGGCTCCTCTCTCCATGGGGCCACAGCTCCTGCCAGGAGCCTGCTCCAGCATGGGCTGCCCATGGGGTCACAGCTTCCTTCAGGCGTCCCTCTGCTCTGTTGTGGGGTCCTCCCTGAGCTGCAGGTGGGTCTCTGTTCCCCCATGGATGGCACCGAAATCTCTGCTCAAGCACCTGGAGCACCTTCTCACTGACCTTTGTGTCTGCAGACTTGATTCTCTCACACCTTGATCTCTTGCTCTCTCTCTCTGCTGTAAAATTCCCCTCTCTTCATTCTTCAGTTTTTTTCCCTTCCAGCAAGTTATCCCAGAGGCACTACCACTGTTGCTGATGGGCTAGGCCTTGGTCAGCAGTGGGTCTGACTTGGAGCCACTGGCATTAGCTCTGTCAGACACAGGGGAGGCTTCTAGCTGCTTTTCACAGAAACCACCCCTGTACTCCACTCCCCACCCCCTGCTACTCAAACCTTGCCACGCAAACCTGATACAATGGAATTACTGTAATTTCACATCATCTTTGAACCCGTGGATCATGTGCATGCATACATACACATGAGATGTTTGAATCTAGGAGCCAGAATGTGTTTTGTGCTTTGAAAAGTGCTACATACCACCACCTACAGAGTGCCCTTATGTAGGCTTGAATATCTGTCAGTGTTTCAGCAGACTGTTCATGGCAGTCTCAAGGAGTTATTTAGGAACCAAGGACATTCAGTTTTACCTGACTTGATCACCTCACATACTGCATTCATGGCACATTCACACTGTGTCTGTGAAAGTCGGGTAGGACTCTGCACCACCACTTGCAGCTACACATCTTGGGCATCACCAGCCAAGGTCTCCAGGCATCCCTCTACATTCATCTCTACCTATCTTCCTCATCTTGAGAACGTGCTTCACTTCCCAGACCTTTCCTCCAGCTGTGATCTTCATCCTCTTTCTAAGCTGCCTTTTCCTCCTCCTCTCTAAGACCTCTTCTTTCTAGGAACACATCTTTTCCTGCTCCTCTGCTTCCCAGGATCCTCCAACTTCCCACTTACCAGTCAAAATATTCTATGTGCAGAAGAACAACAAGTGATCAGCCTGCTAATTGCTGCATCAGTGTCACCTTTTTAATAATCGGAAGTCTTAGCACATGCCACTTCTGTTTAGTCCAGGTGTTCACAAAATTTACAACCAGCTTGTTACAAGTTGTGGAGAGGAAGCAGCAGGCTTTTATGGTTGACAGTTCTAAAGTTTGAATGTGGACATTCACCCCCACATCCCAGTTGTCTGCCTCATGTTGGATATTTTTTTTTTTTGGCTGCAATTGTTGTCAAGCATATATTAACTCCTCTTCTGCAAGTGCTTCACTGCATAGTCACATGGGTTGAAGCAGAATGATAACAATTCTCCTTTTTATATGACTACAACACTTGTTTACTGATTACATGCACGTTGATAAGATTGGTGCCTGCCTTACACCTCTTAATAAAAATAGCAGAGAGCAACAATCTACTGATTTATGACTATCAGCACTATGCATTAACTCTCCCTCTCCTAGATAACCTGTTGAGTTGCTGCTACGCTTTGTAACAGTCCTCACAAGGCAGCAAGCATAACTCACAAGCTAGATACATCCATCCCCCCAAAAATACCAAACACATTTAATCATGACCACAAATATTAGCTTTAGCCTTATGTAAGCCTCAAATGAGCACACAAATCTTACTATCACTATTTGAAGTCTAAAACGCTGGCAAAATTCCCAAGTAAACCACTATGATTTTGGAGAACACCAGGAAATTCAAGCAGAGCAGCAAAACTCAGCCTGCCCCAAACAAGCAAATACATTTCTTTGCCAAACAAAAGTTCACAGTAAAGTTAAACACAGTATTAGAAACAACTGACATCCTCAGAGAAGAAATAGTAAGAGAGATTCAAAAACCTAATGAAAGCGTATGGCCTCAGACTGGAGGTCTGTTTCAAATATTGGATGTGCCAGCATGGAATCCAGTTGTCGACACCCTCTGAAGTCAAGAACAGTTGAAGGTGGCTAGTACTTGGAAGGAGATGCCTTAACAAGAACTGGCTTCCCAACCAATGTCTTAATTTTAGATAGTGCAGTTTGGAAAAAAAAAAAACCAAAACAGTGCTCGGACAAGTCTCAGGATACAGGCAGAAGGCCAGACTCCCTTAGGAGCTCAAATTCCAAAAAAATGAGAGCATGAAGGTTTTTCGAAGCACTAGCCATCACTTCTCCTGTCTCAGTGGGTGCCAGTGAGCAAGAGGATCATTTGAAAACTTGGCTATAGACCTCTCATTTTCATTTTGTTTCTTTCAAACAAATAGTTTAGCCTAACAATCTCCAGGACAAACACAGCTAAACAAAAAATGTCCCCACCCAGCGCTCACTGATTATTAAGCCTTTGGTTTGGCATAGAGTCATCTTTGACCATTAAAAGCATAAATACATTGTCTTCATAAATAATCTGGGGACATGCAGCTAAGGTTGATTATTACTGGTATGAGTCTTAAAAATAACAGGGCTTTAAAACAGCAAGCCATAGGCATGAGAATACAAAAGAACTAGAGTTAAACTATTTTAAATAAGTTAAAATCTTTCCTGAAGCGCACTGTCAGAAACCTTCACAAGCTGATGTCTTCTGTGGATGCTGGGCAGGAGTTTTACTTCGTTTCTACAGTACTCATTTAAAAGGACCATGAAGATTTGGCCCAGAAATAGGATCAGTGCTTCCATTTGGAGTCAAGAAGCATTTATATCACAAGTAGTCCTGACTGAGAGGGAAATATCACCGCCAAAGCAGAAGTGAACATTTGGTCGGACATTCATGCAGAATTTAGAAAAGTGATTTCTGTTGCTTTGTGAGGTCAGAAATCTCTGTGTTCCTGTTTCAAAAACTCATGGACTGACAACCACCAAAAAAAAAAAAAAAAAAGTAGGTCTCAAAGCAAGTCCTAAGATTGTGTAATAATGCTAGAGTAGAGGTAGAGGAAAAAAATATGATTTTATGTATATATTTAGAAAAACCCTAGCAAATTTGTGCATTTTTGCCTTCTGACTGAATAAAAGGTTACTGACCTTAAAAGACTGTGTACCTGTGAACATCTGTGCCTTTTCCCTGTGTGTTTATAGACCAGAAATCCCTGTTCACACAATCATTTTTCCCAGAGCCAAGGAAATTTGTAATTATGAAAAATGGCAGCACTGGATTCATTATATTTACTCCTAAAGAATCCCCCACACCAGGATGATAAGCCACACCATAGTGCCCTATGATACAAATATCACACTCATAAAGAAAGTGCCTCCCAGTGCCCCCAACAACACTGCACAGAAATTTGAAGTTCATGATTTATATTATTGCTCTCTCAAATTAAAAAAAAAAAAAACAAACCCCAAAACAAAACACAATTGGAGACTTGGGGAGGGGTGGGGGGAAGAAGAGGAAAACCCACCATTTTTGCCAACCTTCCCAACCATGTTTGTGTAAAGGTTGGAGTGTGTTTGAAGGCAAGAGTTGTACTTTTCCTGCAGGGGGGAAAGAGGGAATGTGTAAAATCAGCTATTTGCGAAAATAAAGCTGCAGGAGTTTATTTGGGTAAATAAGTTAAGGATCATTCCCACCGTTTGGTTCAGTTCAACACAAGCTTATGAACCACTCAAAGGTTCAACTCGGGTTTTGATGCCCATGTAACCAAACCCCTCAAATTTGACATATACAGACATGCTGACGTCGAAGTGAACGTTATAGTCCCTTCCCACCCTCTTCAGGAAGTATAGTCACCTGGTTAGTGTAATCCCTCCCATCCTTTGTGAACTTATTGCCCAGCTTCTGAGATGCTTGGCAAGGACGTAGTAATCTCAAAAATATTAAATTGTCTTAAGCCTTCTGAAAATATGCAGTCAAGACAGAGAGGCTCTCAGGTACACTGCTTCAGAAAAGGACAGTTTTAATCCCCATCAAAGAAAACCCCAAAACAAACAAACAAATGCCCCCTCAAACAAAAACAAACCAAAATAAAACTCACCAAAAACCAAATGAAATAATAAGAAAGAGAAACACTCCACACCCTCCCACAAAACAAAACCCCCCAAACAAACCCTTAACAACACTGAAACCACAGAAATATAAAAAACCCCAAACCAGATGCCCCCTCCCCAAATTTTAATCTGCCTCTGGTTCAGCACAACAGGATCCAGCCAAGACACACACAAATCCCACACAAAGAAAACAAATCTCGAGGGTTCCAGCTCTTCCAGAATACATTTTTCATCCTTAATGGGGAAAGATAATGTAGAAGAAAAATAGATTGCAATCCCAAATGAAAAAAGCTTTTCTAAAATCAACCAACCAAACAAAATCTTGGTTGAACGTACAGGTCCTTCCACACGAAGGTAGAATTGAATGAAAATCAAAACTGGCCCAAGTTATACCAAGGGTCGCTGTGCACGTAGTGCAATTCTCAATCGACCTATTTTCAGGTGCACCATCCAACTTCAGAAAATTTGAATTACAATATTCAAAAGATCTTATGATCTTGAAATCTTCAGGACCCTGTCTTTTCTGGTCAGCCTAATCTAATCCTTTACCTCAGGGATATGTCTGAATTTATCTTTGATCACCATTGCATCGAGCTCCCAGGAATTAAATTAGAATCTTGTTACATTAAAACAAAGTTGTTTATAATCAACCATGCACAAGCTGTTGGTATGGCTAGCTGCCACACAAATCAAGGTTAAAACAGGCCAGGCTTACAGCTGAAATATAACTAATGTGACATTATTCTTTCAGACATTTGGTTAGGCTGACAAATTTGTAACTCTGTAATTTACACAATGTCCCCATGACATGTGGCAGTACAGCTATTGTGTACGGAGATTTTTATCAGGGGAAGGAGGGGGAGGAAGTGTACATTTTCCTAATGCAAATCTTTCCCATAACAATTTCAGAATGCATGCTGGCTTGCTAAAGTATACAATTTACCTATCTGAGAGTACATGAAGTTCAAACGGTGACGGATAATTATTTTAATGCAATGCAAAATTACCGTGTGGAACTCATTGGTCCAGAAAGTGGTTAAGATACCATATATAATGCTGTTAAATAGAAGTATATGCTTTAGTAAGACAAGGCTTGAAAGATTTATTCTGTGTTTTGACTCATGGATTGCATCAATAAAGTAAATGCTGTTAAAATTCAGTATTACGAAAGGAAATTCAATTAGTAGGTTTTTAACACTCTTGTATAATACAGCAATTGTCTCATGGGATCAGACGGGAGTTTGTTTTGTGTGGCCTTCCATCCCTAAGAGGTACAAAAAGCCTACACGGATAGGGATATGTTACCAAATAAGGCAAGATTCTTCTTGACCTCAGGCAGCAGTCGGCCAAAGCGTGAGGACTTGTATTCTTCCCCATCCATTTTAATTCTATCTAACTGTCAATGTTCTCATCATCCATATAATCAGTTTGGGTTTTTTTTTTTTTCCCCAATTCTAAGCATTTCACCTCCATGGTATCTACTGGCACAGTGTCCTGCAAAGTAACTGTCATGCGGGTAATTGGTTTCAAATCTCTCATAAGATTTTGCCCCGCCTTTTGTGTTATGGCAAAATTCAAACAACAAAAGCCTAAATCACCATTTCTGAGCAATGCTTGTTACTCGGTACGACTCTTTGCCTCTGTAATTAAACATAAGGAAGTCCTTCTAGGGCTGAAATTATTAGCTAACTACTGCTGGGACCCCTTGGTTAAAGCACATTTTTTATCATCTTCCTGAAGGAATTAAAAATTGGCTGGTACTACTGAGGGGATAGAGATACCATATATAGGTAACTGCTCTGTTCCAGACCATCACATCTTCAAAAACTGTCGTACACACTGGTTATACAGCTTCCTCCCTGCAAAGCTGATTTTATTCAGTAGTGCCACACCAAGCTTCCAGCTGCTGAAGAAATAAAACATGCTCAACCCTCTGCCGCTGAACTAGTTCTGCTTCCCCATCCCACTTTCACCATGTAGATTTGTGCAAACTTCCTGTGTGGTCTGACTGCTGTTGTGCATTACAAGGACAAAGAGGGGGGTGCAGGTGGGGGGAAATAAATGCAGAACTCGTTCTTTCCTCCAGATTGTCATGTTTTGTGATGTTGCAACCTGAAGCCCAACATGTCCAAATCATGAAATCACTCTATACTTGGCTCTTTTCCACCAACAGAACTTGTTTTCCCTTTACTGTTATAGACTGTATTTTCCTAATACCTGCTTCAACTTAATCCATAACCTGAATTGAGAGTACACGAAGTGCAATCAACCCTGTCATAACTTCCAGAGAGTTTCATAGGAAAACAAGGTAGTGATTAGTACAGACAGATTAATACGGGGATATGGCACATTCAAGCTAGGCTTCTGTACATTATATGACATTTTGGTTTTAAGGCGTTTTATTTTTCTTAATTTTCAGAAAAAACATCATAGTCACTGTTTAACTGAAGTCTTTTCCCAGGACTTTTCTGCTGTGATGCTTGCCAGTAAACATCTGTAACTGTAGAAGAAATAATTCTGGCAAAGGTAATTTCTTATTTGCATGTAAAAAGGATAAAGTTATGCCTCCTGGAACTGGACCTGCAGCTTCACCCCTGATCATTCTTCTTGTTGCCTTTAGTCAGCCACACCAATGTGAGCAATGTGAGTTTCCTTTGCAGTGGATCAAAGTCTTTGTGCTATTCTGTCACTGTAAGACTATGCCTATTTTTGTTGTGCTGTGCGTGGCTGTACAGTATCTACAGACAAGGCAGAGAAGAAAGGATGTAAAGTGCAATAACTGTATCCCAGACCCCCACCAACAGAAAAATTCAGATTGTAGTTTACTATAGAAAATACTGCTAGAAAGAGTATTTTTAAATTAGGGGACTTCTTAATAAGAGAGTAACTTGCCTTTTCTCTGAGGTGTGGGGGTGGAGAACTGAGAGTGCTTTTAAATTCTTTGTATGAGAAGGATGAGAGTAAAGATGCAAGAGAAGATCCCTGAGTCCTCATGAAACAGCAATCTAGCTATCTTAGAGGCATCATGTAACAACACTCTGCAGTTGCATCTGTAAGACCTGTGTGCATGATGTAAGCTCTCATTAACCACAGATTTTAATGAATCTCATGGTGAACAGAGCAACTTACTGCTCACAGATGTAGCTGCAGCTCTGGGTGAACAGCAGGGAGATCTGAACTTACTCAAAGAGCAGTCCCAGAGCTGTATGTGGGAACCACATTCTGGGTTAAAAATACAAATGGCTTTTGCAGGAATAAATTAAAAAAAAAAATCCTTTTGCAAAAATCAAGAAACTTTCAGCTCAAACATGTAGCGCAAAAAAAAAAAAGTTATGCTACAATACAGCAATTTTGGTTTTTCTATCACCACTTCCCAGTGATTTAAAGTTAGTATGCAACTATATAGTTAGTTTACACAGCTTGTCAGCAACCTAGGATGTCACAGTTTTAGGTTTGTTAATAGATTATGCTAAATTTATTAGTCTACTCAAATGCTGACTAAAGAGCAAAGCGCTACGCAATCTGTTTCTTTTAAATACAGGAAAAAATAACTAGAAAATTAAAGCTCACTGCTTTTATTCCCAAGAGCTTTTCAGAGACCAGACTTCAGACAGAGTAAAACTGGGCATCAACAGGCTGGAAGTAATTCATACAGTAAGTGCTCTGACCAAGACATTTTTTCTCCTATTAGATCCAGAAACTTTATGTATAAAAAGGAAGATGTCAAGTCTTCTGCAGAACACATGGGGCCCAACTCTCAGTTACTCTAAGTCAGTAGATCTTGCTCAGTGGAGCTTTGGCAGTTTGAGTCAGCTGGAAATCTAACCCCAAAAGTCACATAAAAGACCCTGCCAATTAATTCCTGTTGGAGTCAATGGAAGTTTACATCAGTGTTTAAATAATTTTCTCCCCACCACCCTATTTGAGACCTTTAATACTTATCTCCCCCTTCCAAGCCCATAATTCTTCCCAGACTACATAAATCCTTTAGTTTGGCATGTGCAGCCAAAACTTAACCCCAGTTAACAGTATTTTGCAACTCTTGGCAAGGTCAGTTTTTCCAGCAAGGGGGAAGTCCAAGGGCTACGAGGACACCCACCGGCCTCAGCAGTGTCACCTTCTGGTGGGACTGAAATTCTTCCCTAAAACCACACCAGTGCAGAAAGGAAGTCCCACTGAAGTGCCAAGCCAGCAAACGCCCAGCAGCTCTACTGACAGGGCACACAAAAATTAAGACTCAAATGCATAACATGGATTACAGACCCAGTACTTAAAGGAAGGTGTGTGGAAAGCCAAACCTGCCAGGGACTAGACACCACCTCTGATTAATATGCACTAACCCCTTGCTTGCTTAAAGCAAAGATTAATTACAGCCTAAGAGACTGAGAAGTGAAATTCATCCTACAAAAGCTTGAAGGTGAATTTAGTTACTATTTGCAGAGTTAGGTAGTCTCAGCTTGAAATCTGCCGGTACCTCCTGGTTCACAATGAGTGTAACGGGAAGAGTAGCGCTGGGGTGACTCATGTAGATTAATTCACCTGTAAATTTGTGGCCTATTCTTTGTGGAGAAGTATTATTAAGTGTACATATTTTTCAGAACTGGAATGAACACAGCTTCAAAGACTCACTTGAAGTCCTTTCTATAATACATGACTGTTTTCTTTGGGATTTGGAAACCAAGAACCCTATTTAAAAGTAAATCTTAAAGCTAAAGAAAAAAAATTATCACCTCCCCCCT
The DNA here is from genome assembly GCF_000690775.1 of Eurypyga helias. Taxonomy (NCBI): domain Eukaryota; kingdom Metazoa; phylum Chordata; class Aves; order Eurypygiformes; family Eurypygidae; genus Eurypyga; species Eurypyga helias. Next base: position 11,908 of record NW_010227447.1, on the reverse strand, counting down.
TTTTACTTCCAAATTTTCCATAATATCTTACAAATTCTTGGATGGAATATATCGAACCATTCAAAAGTCATACTGAGATTTCCAGCCCCAACTAAGTCCTGGATCTACTGGTCTACCAATTTAATACATAAATTTATTCTGCAGTCCAGCTACGTTACGTAAGAATCTGTCTTTCACTGCTGAAGGCTCTTGCAAAGTTACCTGAATAAGCAAATTATTTTTTTATCAGGTACAAGTTATCTATATAAAGCATTTCTTGAAGATAACCTGCTACAGACAATTTAACTTGACATCTGAAAAAAGAAAGAAAAAAAAAAATCCAGCACAACTGACATAACAGATTTTTTCCAATAATCTGAAATCCACACATTGAACAAAAGAGAGAGGCAGTACAACTCTTTTATTACAATCACTGGGAGCCTCCCAATATTTCTAGCTTTAGAAAATCTTCAATTTTAAATCTAAGTTGGGAAAAACCCCAACCAATCAACCACAAAATGCCAGTATCTGCAGATCAACAGGAGTCCTGTAAACAAGGTGGTCCATGAGTATCAGCTTGGGATCAACTGAAGAACAAGTACCCTATAATGAATTATCAGAACAAACTCTGTATGCAAGGGAGGCACTGACTTTCCCAGATGAGGAATAAAAACCTGAAGAACCTCTTTCCACTTGTGATGAAACATGGGGAAACAAACACAGTCAAGGAAAAAAGCACCTGAGAAAGTTATATAGAAAAACAATTTGTAGGAGTTTTGTTGGTTATTATTATTAAGGAAAATTAGAGTACAATCAGTATAAGCATGTTCAGGTGTTCATATAGAAGTGGTTGGATGGTAACATTTAGGTTATGCCAAGAATTCTTTAAGTGGCACAGAGCATTTGTCAGTAGTATTCATTTTTCCAGAGTATCAGAGCTCCTGAAGTCTGAACAGGTTCTTTGGGAGACAGTGATACCCACCAAAAAGCACTCATGGGGAACAGAACGTTTTCCTTACAGATAAGAAATTCAGCTCCTGCTCAGGTCAAGCAAAGGAAAATCTTCCAGATCTTGATGTAAAGGCCCAGCAAGAGAAACTGCAAATCTGTTTTCACCTTTCTTTGTACCATCGTCGGTACAGCACCTTGAGACTAGCAGGGGCGCAAGAGATCTTGAATTAACCTCTCTTGAAGAGAACAAAGCCTGTTACCTGGGCACTGCTGGAATTGTAACTACTAGCAGAGTTTCATCGTGCTGACACCTCACCATGGGGACAGTGGGGTATCCTACCAGTGGCTGGGAAAATGCCAGGTGGTACAGGTATCATGGAATGAAGGTGACGAAACAGGGGAGTCAAGCTGGACGTGGAACAGGGGAGGGGATTAGAAAAATGAAGGAAAGCAAGAAATGAGCCTATGAAAAGAATTGTTCACACGTGCCGCTGGGACATGAAAAGCGCAGCTATGGAGAAAAGGAACTGCATACCAAAGGAGAGACAAAGCTTGGATGGGGGTTTAATAAAGCAGAACAGTAACTGAACTTACTAATTTTTATGGAGTTACTGAAGTATCACACACCCCCCAAAAATAACCCAAAGGGGAAGAATAAGAAACCCAAACTCCCAAGCTAAGTAATTTGCCATTAGGCAAGGCTCTGCCAGGTCATTCAGCTCAGGCTGAAGCTGGTTGAAGCCCAAAACCCAAACAACTTCTGGGAAAAAGCTCTGCATGTGAGAAATTTGAATGGCTCATCTGTGGAGCTGCCCTGCAAAGGCAGAAATACTGAAGCAAGGGTTTTAGCAAATGAGCAGGGAATTACTTGTTCTCAAAAGAGGTAAATTATAGTTTCATTTAAGTAAATTGTTTTTGTGAGGGCAGGCGGTGAAAAGCCCAGCCTACGGCTGAGCCCTCACTGCTGTGGGCCCTGTGTGGACAGCGCCGTACATCTCTGTAGCCATGAAAAGTTTATAGCCAAAGTAGATAAGACAGGTATTAACAACCCCATTTTACTGGTGGGAACTGAGGCACACAGAGATTAAGTAACTCATCCAAACTGACACAGAAAGCCTGGGAAAAGCTTGGAATTATAACCTTATCTCTCAAGGCACAACGTAATGCTGCCACTGCCCAGTTACCTTTCCTTTCCACAGGCAATTTCCTCCTTATTTCAGTTCCACTGAGCACAGAACTAAACAAAGCTTAAAATTTGCAACGGCTTAGTTATGAAAAAGCTGCAGAGACCTGCAGAAGTACATTAGGGCTCATCATTTAAGAGACGAAGATCATGAAATGGTAGATGAGAGCCAGTATGATGAAGCAATGCGTGTAGGAAAGGATGATCGTGTTTCTACCTGCATCCTGCAATATGTGCATCCATGTAACTAGATGTCACTAATCACCAATCAGGAACGAAATTTTGGAGTATAATAGATGCAGGCAAACCACTGCTACCACATGTCCCAAAACATAGATAAAAGACAAATTTACAAGTAAGAAGAGCATTTCCAGAGCATTGCTTCGTTGGCATAGATGCAACCAGTGTGTCAAACCATAGAAATTCTTCACTGCAAGATGCTGTGGGCTCTAAGTCAAAACTGCAAAGCCATCAGATATATTAATGGAGGAAGCATTTATCAAGAAAAAGACAACGCTGCTGGCATAAGAAGTCCCTGAACTGCAAATCACGGGTGGCTGGGAGAGTGTTGCTACACACGTACATCATAGACTCTTGCTCAGCATCTGTGTTGCTGGCACAGTAATTTTATACTATGTTTTAGGGGTTAGGGCAATTTAAACAATTAGGCAAAGGAACGTAGCAGCAATGGTAAGTAAACCTATTTGTGACAGCATTCATTTGAATTGGATGGTTAAATCCCCCATAAAGCACCTGGAAGATTTAACAACTCATGTCCAATTGAACAAGATGTAATAAGCTTGTATACAGGCTTGATATGAAAAGTGGATTGTTTTTAGTAAAACAGTGGAGAATAACCTCTTATTGAAAAGAGTGATACTGAATTTTAATCAGGGGAAAATAAAGATGCAAGAATAAATCTGCACAGGCTTAGAGAAGGACTAGATGATTTTCTCAGTCATCAACAATGGATGCAGGAGTGTGTAACATCCTAATCTGCTATTTTCTGTTATCTTTACTTTTTCAATCACCCTATATATCCTGTCTTATTAAGAAAAGAAATCTAAACCAAGAAAAACTGCCGGTATTGTCCTCTACAAAGTGCAGAGGAAGCACAGATACAAAAGATGGAAAAATGATTAAAAACTCGCATTTCAATATAGCTGGCCCTAATTTTTCATCCCAGCATTACTCACTTGAGTGACTGTAGAGTTACACATTCAAACTGAAAGCAGAAGACTCCAGACTCTGTTTCTCTGCTCATATTTTACATATCAGAGCTTAGCAACAACCATGTCCTGCCGGTGATACTCATCTGTGTCCTAACTTGGGACTTACGTGACCCTTGCCACCATCCTTTTCAGTGCCATCTCTGACGTGATCTGTATTTTCAGAGAGGTTAACTGCAAAACCATTTGTCAAACATGTTTTTAGCTATTGCGAGATACACAGCTCCTCTTTTCATATTTATTGTTTTAAAGCAAGCATACTGTGGCAATTATGGGGGAATTTGTATTCTCTGCTGACATCTGAAATTCCATTATCTGAGTTTCGTGGCGGTGATGGAGTCCAGCATTATGACCCTGGGCCAAACTTTCAGGGCTTACTTTGTTTTATTTTTTGAGGAGTGGGTGGAAACAACATTGTTCAGGTCCTCAGAGTAAAGCACATATGAAATATTCCCGCCCCCCCCTCCCCCCCCTTCTGAACTGTAGTTCGGTGTTGGCAGTCCATGGACTAAGCTAATCTGTTCAGATACTGAATACAATGCAGGATGCCTTATCTTAAGCTTTGATAAGATGGGAAGGCAAAAGGCAAATCAGGAGCAAGGCATCACCTGTTTCAGTTTATCATCCTGTGCCATCAACTGAATTTGAGCCATCGTGTGTATTTTCTTCCCCCCTTCCCTAATTTCAAGACCCTGAAGCTATTTAACCCATCTTAATTCACAGGCAATCACAGGAGTGGGGTGTGGGAAGAGGACTATTTGCCCACAATAGCTCATAATACAAACACCAACAAGACTGAAATTGCTCCTCCTGGACTGACTCGCCAAGCATGAAAAGACACTTTTTCCTGAAAAGCCAAGCCATTTACAGGCTGTTTGGATAGTGTACATGGTGAGAAAAGGCATTTTTGGAGAGAACATTTGAATTGGTACATCCGCCTGACACATGACATGTTCCAAACAAGATGTTCTCAGCTCCAGTAGCCAAGTTTTATGGGCCAGTTCAATAGGACTTGGGAAATGCAGCTGATCTGTATGCAGAGCAGTACAACAAGATTTGCTGCTTCACAGACTGTAAGTTGACCGCTTATCTGACTGAAATCTCCTACTCTTTGCTTGGATTTCACCTTGAGGTTCTGAAGTCAAGTTAAAAACAACTTTTTTTTCCCTAGCAATAAGCCATAGAAAGGTCACATTGTTCTTCAGACAAGAATGCAGAGGGGTACAAGGTCTTCCCTGTATAGGTAACTTGTGATTTATAGTGCTGCATTTAGCCTTGTGGGAGCCAAATTAAGGGAGAAAAGCAACAAAGGAGATGTGGCCTTGAGGGATTTTTTTTTTTCCCCTCCTTTTCGTGCCTCTCCTTGCCAGGCTACTGCTCTGCTCTTGCTGTTGCAGGGGCCCAGAGCACAGACTCTGGCTTCACAATCAGCAACCAATGCTGCCCCTGAAATGGATGAGGGACAAAACCACGTCCCAGAAGTACAGGGAAAGTCTTGAACAGGGATTAGAGACATTCTGGAGTCTCAGCAGCTGATCTTGGTTGCTCTTATGCACTACCAGGGCTAGATCCCAAATCCCATATAATTCTGGGGACAGGTAAATAGGATTTCTGTGTTGATGGATGGTTGGGCAAGCACACACCATTTTCTGGTAAGGCTCTGAAGGATTTTAAAAAGGCCTGAAGTTTTGCCAAGCTCTCCTGGCTCCAAGGAGTACAACAGACATGGCACTTATTTAGTCTCACTATGAGAAGTGGGAAGGCATCTATAAGGGAAGAGCAGGCAGCAGTGTGTTAATGTCAAAGCATGGACATTTTGCTGGACGCTTGTCTGAAAAGAGACAACAAGAGGGGAAAACCATAAATCCAGGAGCTCTCACAGATTTAGTTTCCAATAACTTTAATATTGAGATCGCTATCAAGAAATCTAGTGAAAGTAAGTATTTTCTGAAGTGGGTTTTGTTCTGTATGTTAAACTGTGTTTAGAGCCCCTGAGTTCCCCCCTGCCTTTGCTGCAACGTGAAGCCAGTGGGTGCTGAGTGTTGCAACTCTCACTGTCCTACCCCAACCAGACCCAAGCAAAGAGGAAGCCTGATGCCATATTATTTCCACACACCCCATATTGCCATTTATTTTAAACCTCTGCTAACTCTCCCAGCTTTGCTGGGTGACATCCAGCAAAATCTCCTGCCATCCTCCACCACCAGCCCTCCCACACGTTACACTCCACCACCAGCCACAGCCTTGTCTGTTGGTACTTTGGACCTTTTCCTTTATGAGTACCTTTACTCAGAGGGCAGAGGATGTGCTTCCAGGAGATTTGGGGAGCAGGGCAGAGGAGCCAGAGCTCAGCTCAAACAGGGGTAACCAGAACCAAGGCAGCTCATAGCTGCTCCAAGCTCCTGCGAATTATTAAGCCCCAGTGCAATTATTCTCCCTGCCTCCATGAGATCTGTGTCCTTCAGTCTTTTCCCAGCTAAACAGGTTTCAAACTGTGAGCGAGTCACAGAATAAATTGCAAGAGGTGCACAAGGAAAACAAAATTGAGCATTTGCCACCATAGGACACTACTCTCGAGCTGATCGTAGCATTTCTTACTGCATTTCATTTGGGTCTTAAAGAATTGTTTTGTGCCACCTCAGAGAAACACGTAGAAACGCTTCTGTATTCCTGATAAATAATCACTGTGGGGTCCCTTAATACATGGAATAACAAAAAATGGTGAACTCAGAGGCATCAAACAGGCTGGAAACCAGCCGCAGAAGAAAATTTTTAAGGAGAGGTAGAACTGGCATTACAATTTAACAAATCACGAGCCATATCAGCTGCATGTTGACTTCTAGCTTTTTTCTTTTTTTTAATTGTCAGTGATCATTTCACTTATACTGCATACTGCCTTTTCCCACCTCTTAACCCTGCTGTTGATCTGCACAATGTCACGTCTGTACAGTCACTGCTGTAATCATCCACAGTAACTACACAAATAAATGTCCAGTAAAACTGACTTAATCACAGCTTTGACCTCCGCTGTGTCCATAGAGCTGTAATCACCAGATTCATACAAAAGTTGGGAAGCTTCAGCCATGCTGTATGGAACGAGTGCCAGGGAAATATTTCTTCTACAGTCATGTAAACACATCATTTTTCTAAGAAAACGGGGTTCTTCAAGAGGGCAACAGCCTCTCCTCCTTAATTCTTCTCGACTTTCATGTCCCATGTGTCATCCCTCAACTCAGCAAGAACCACCTATCGCCTGACTTGACTGAGGAATCAGAAGTAGTCTTACAGAGTTGATAAACTTTAAAAGTAATTCCTAGAATAGCTTTTGTGGAGCACACACACTGTTAAGACAGCTCATACGGAGCTCTGCAAAAACACTTTACTGGCATTCATTGGTGGTGACTCACGGAAGTCACCCCGGCCCTGGTCCCTAGCATGACCACCCACCACAGGTGCCAATCACAGCTCTGCACTCCACCATCCCGAAGAACACTACACTTGAGCTAACATCCACACTGAAGTTTTGGAAGACAAATGAAAACTCATCATTCTGAGCTGACAGTGCTAAATGGGTTGAAAAAATAAAGTAAACTTGCAGTAAGACTTTTATGCCAAGCCTCATGCCACAGAGAAGCATAAAGGATCTTAGTCCACATTCCTACACACAGGCTCAGAAGATGGGCAGAGAAATTTAAACTTCTAAAAAAGAAAGTTCAGCGCTCTGCAAATATGCGGAAAAAACCCCTCTAGTCATGTTAGTAGACATTGCAGTTCTACTTTTGAAAGGTTTTCAAAACCTTTCAGCTCAGGGCATTAAATTCTTTAAAACATTGTAGCAAGAAGCTAAAGTATACTTTAAAATATTATTATTATATATATAAAATAATAGCAGAATTCACACACCCCCTCAAAATCCTTGTAATTTACTCCCTTAAAAAAAGAAAAAATACTGTATTAGGTGCAGCTTCATGTTTTGCTTAAGAGCTGAGGTAAATAAACTTCATATTTAACTAATATCATTTTGCCATCTACATTCCCAGCTGGTTCCAATGTTTTAGTGAAGTTTCTGCTAACCATCTGCAAACTTTCTACATGTTTGGATTCTCAATAGGCAAAACCAGGCACTTAGAGCAGCATTACACACGGACATTTAACACTCTGGAGTTTTAATATCTGCAGCAGGCACTAACAGTGATCTTTTTTTCCACCTTTATCCTTCATTTTAGCAGTTCCAGTTACCAGTTTTCACTATTCAAAAATAGCAGTGCTGAAGGTAAAAATCTGTAGCAACTTTAAAGTATCAAACACATGCCTTAGAGGGACAACAAACTGTAAGTTTCAACAACAACACGAAACAAGCACATTTGTCCTCCTTCTTTCCTCCAAGACTATTTTCCACTTCTTAATCAACTTTCATGCTGATTTTTTTTTTGCTCCTCTGAAGTTTCCCACCCATTCCCCTGCACAACACAGTGAGGAAAGCAGAGAGTTAATCCTGCAGTTTCAACTGGTGTGAGCCTTTACAAGTAACTTGAATTTACAGAGCAATCTCTCCTCGGGAAAACGAAAAAGGAAAAAAAAAAAAAAAAGAAAAAGAAGCAGGATAAATTCCTGACTGCACTGTAACACCAAAAAGTATATTTTAAAAATCTCCCCTGTGTCTCTCTAAACATCTGCTCACAGGTTCCCTGTATCTTAAAAGGGCTCTAATTACCAGAAACTCTTCTCTGACTTAAGCCCAGGGCTCACATTTCGATTTTAACTCAAGCCCCAGTTAATTTAGGGCTAAACCAGAAATGCCTATACCAAACAGAAGAAAACATAGGCCTACCTTAAAACTTTCCAGCTTTTCAGAGGATCCAAGTCAGAGATTATAGACACCATTGTAGTAATAACAACAATAAAATATATAGAGGGAAGAAAAAAAACCCCACGGCAGGGAAGCCTAGCCACAAAAGCAGCAAGTACTCTACTCAGTGTGGGAATGACAACAAACCCGGCACAGCTCTTCCTCCTTCTCAAGCTGATAAGCACTTGTCCCAGCTTCTCTCCACCCCCAAAATCAATCTTGTGCTATATTGCTTCACAGTCCCAGTTTCATTTCTTCACCACTACCTTTTAAAGCCCTTGTAATCTGCTCCAACTGATCAAATTTGACCTTTTTGTAGCCCACTTTATTCCAAGCACAGCCCTCAGTTAAATCTCTCTTTATTAACACCGTCCTTCTTGGCTTTCTTTTGGAACAAACACAGCTCAAGCTTGAAGCCTCCAGTCTTTGCCAGCGATCATTTACAGATTACTGCAGGCTGCAGCCTTCTCCTTTTGGGTATTTTTCTTCTGCCTCTGAGGTTTGCTTTTATATTATTTTCTGAAGGTTGTTGGGGGTCTCCCTTTCCCTGTTCTGTGCAGGTTGGAGTTGGATGCTTTTAAAGGAAGGACCTTCTAATGCGACTCCTCTTCCACCCTACCCTCCGCCCTTCACCCCTCACACAGACACACACATTAAAAAACAATTTGCCACCTTTGAATTCATCTTTCTCCCTCCTTTATATTTTTAAATCTATGACTTCTAAGTTGAAGCTGTGACTGAAAACAGTCTGATTTATAGCAAGACTGCTGTTACGGTAGAATAATAAAACACCTAGTAATGCGAAGGCAGATGTAACCCCTTTGGATGTTTGAAAGGGGAAAAGGTGTCTATATAATTCCATTAAATCCATTTCTTCTTTTTGTTGCTACTCAAAAAATAAATAGTAAAGCATTCTCCAGATCACTATGGCAATCTGAAAACTTGTGTAGCTGCTGCTAGTGGATGTTTATTTAGGAAAATCTAGATGATTGCCTTCTTTTGTTTCTGTAACACTTTTTGACATTGATTTCCCTGCATTTAAATATTTCTCTTTTGCATTGTCTTCCCCTCCCCCCCCCCAATATTTTCCATTCATCCTGTGAATGACTGTATCCTCTTGTGCTCCACAGATCCATTGAGAATTCTGGATATTCCCAATTTAAAATTCTGGAGGGAAACACAGCAAAACTACCCCAAATGACTGATACTTCCACTTAGCTATTTATACCACAGGCATATGCTCCTAGTTTCTCTTTGCCACCAGTTCTCAAAACAAAAAAATCAGCCCTTGTATGTTAAAAAGAAGCAGTAATATGATGGTCAGATAGAGATCTGGTAATGCGTGACATCACACACTCACGGAAACATAATAAGGCGTAATAAACTTTTGAGTCTGGTTTAAATCTTCTACCACCTTCTCCTTTGGTGAGATAAAACTCAAATTATACCTAAACTGTTTTCAGGGCTCCCTTGAATGGAGGCTGGTTTGGGGCAGCCTGGACTTCCCCTTGCTGGTGTCGCTATGGTAGAAAGGCAGCATAGTCTGCCCCTGCCAGAAATAGATACTGAGGCTTCCCACTTCCCCAGAAAGACTTTTCTGAGCATTTTGTCTGCCAGACAGAAGCCAGGGAATAGAAGTCAGATAGAAACAACTGGTTTTAAACTACCTAGATTGAAAATACCTCCTTTGTTCAAAGGCCCATACATCATTGGCCCCTCATTTAGGAGAGGCTAGGTTGAGTCCTCTCCTGCCTCTTTTTCCACCCCTCAGCTGGGTGAAGCTCCTGGCTCAGCATGTGGGGCAATATCCGTTGAACAGTTTAGCAAGTCAGGCACCAAGTTCAACACCTGGATTTTACATCCTCCCATGGGCAATGGCTCCAACAGCTTTGCTTTATCTCTGAGGAGGGTAACAAGGATAAGCACATCAGAGACAGCTGATGGTGAGGTTTCAGGTGCAGAACTGGGGGAGGAGGGTGGAGGACAGCAGGGGCTTACAGATGCTCCACCTTCCTCTTAACACCAGTGTGACACAGGGTGCTTCTCACATGATACACACATATCTCTGAGCAATTCTTTATAGATAAGGGTTGTATCCACCTCTGGAGACATTGGGGCCATATATTTATTTACCTACAGGAGATGGGTTACATGCTTGCTACAGAAAATGAAATTCAGTTGCCACTTTTCATGTTTCATTGTGGAGCTTAGGAAATAATTTTCAGTGTGGTAAGCAATTAAAAAGAGATTGGCCAGTGTCTCTTTATTCCTAAAAGTTTGTGAGCCACCTGGGGGTGGATGAGGAGCTGACCAAGGATTTATGAGTCAGGATTAAAGGGAGGGCAGGAAGAGGGGACACAGTAGTAGGAGTTTGCTACAGGCCACCTGGCCAGGACGAGCGAGTGGATGAGGCTGTCTACAGACAGATAGCAACAGCCTCATGTTCACAAACCCTCGTCCTCGTGGGGGACTTCAACCACCCCGATATCTGTTGGAGGGACAACACAGCAGGGCACAAACAAGCCAGGAGATTCCTGGAATGTGTCGATGACAACTTCCTTCTCCAAGTGATAGAGGAGTTGACGAGGAGGGGAGCCATGCCGGACCTTGTTCTCACCAACAGGGAGGGGCTGGTGGGGGATGTGAGCCTCAAGGGCAGCCTTGGCTGCAGTGACCATGAAACGGTGGAGTTTGGAATCCATATGAAGGTGAGGAGGGTGTGCAGCAAGCTCGCTACTCTGGACTTAGGAGAGTAGACTTTGGCCACTTCAGGGGACTGATTGGGAAGGTTCCTTGGGAAGAAGCCCTGGAGGGAAAAGGGGCCCAAGAAAGATGGCGAGCATTCAAGGACCTTTTCCTCCAAGCTCAGGAGCGATGCATCCCAATGAAGAGAATGTTGGGTAAAAGCAGCCACAGGCCTGTGTGGATGAACAAGCAGCTCCTGGACAAAGTGAGGCAAAAAAAAGAAGCCTACAGTGGGTGGAAACAGGGACAGAGAACGGGAACAGGGAAGTTGTCCAAGAGGTCAGATCAAGTTAGGAAGGGCAAAGCCCTGACAGAATTGAACCTGGCCAGGGACATCAAGGCCAACAAGAAGGGCTTCTATAGGTACATAGGGGATAAGAAGAAGGTCAGGGAGAATGTGGGCCCTCTGCAGAAGGAAACAGGAGAGCTGGTTTCCCAGGATACGGAGAAGACTGCAGTACCCAATGCTTTCTTTACCTCAGTCTTCACTGTCAAGGGTGTAAGCTGTACCCCTAGAGTCACAGAAGACAAGGGCAGGGATTGGGAGAATGGAGAGCTGCCCATGGTCAGTGAGGATCAGGTTCGAGAACTCCTGAGGAACCTGAAGGTGCACAAGTCCATAGGACCTCTCCATGGGTTGAAACTAGATGATCTTTAAGGTCGCTTCCCATGCATACCATTACAAGATTCTATGATTTACACAGGTTAATCCCTCATTTGAGGCTGATGATGACATAAGTGGTTACAGTACACTGCCTTTTCTCTTTCCTCTCTAACTTTCTGTCACATCTGTTTGTTTTTGAACTATATTCACGTATTTTTCCATGTAAAATTCTCACTGAATGTTTCATATTGATGATCAGGCACAAAGTAAGAAAGGCTTCAAGTTTAGTTTGCAAACAGAAAAATTCAAAATACCCTGTCCTATCATGTCCAGATGGAGAGGAGTGACAAGTGGTGTCCCTCAGGAGT
>NW_010227446.1:2411-9733 GCF_000690775.1 Eurypyga helias | reverse complement strand
TCACTTTTACTCTTCTGATTCTCCCTCATCCCAACATGGTGGGAGTGAGCCACCGGCTGTGGGCTGCCTAGTTGTTTGCTGGTGTTAAAGTACAAAAAAATAAAATAAAATAAAATAAAATAAAATAAAATAAAATAAAATAAAATAATAAATAATTGTAATGGGAAGGAAAACAACTAAAAGAGTGAGAAATAAAATTCAGGAAAACAAGTGATACAACCATTCACCACTGACTGACTGACACCCAGCCCGTCCCCAACCAGCGATCACTTCCTAGTGGCCAACTCTCTCTAATTTATACACTGAGCATGATATCATATGTTAAGGAATATAATTTTAGCCAGTGTGGGTATGCTCTCTCTCTCCGCTGTGCTCCCTTCCAGCTTCTTGTGCACCTCCTCACTTGCAGAGCATGGGAAGCTGAAAAGTTTTGACTCAGTATAAGCACTGCTTATCAGCAGCCAAAACACGAGTTATCACATTATTCTCATGCTAAATCCAAAACACAGCACTACACCAGCTACTAGGAGGAAAATTAACTCTATCCCAGCTGAAACCAGGACACCACTGAAATTACCAGCAGAACTCCCATTGATTCAATTAAGAGAAGAATCACAGTGTTTATAGCCCCCAAACCTCCTAATGCATAAGTACATCTGACTCATGAGGACAGTAACCAGAGGCAAGCTATTCACACACTTTATTATTCATGGACTCATGACTCCAGACAGCATAGAAGAGACCAAACTGAATTTAAATAGAGCAACATTTGTACAGAAGGCCAAAATTTTCAGATATTTTTTCTGATTTCAACAATATTTTAAATTTGCACTACCATGCTAACTGGGGAGATTTACAACAGACAATTTACTAAAAAAAAAAATAAATAGAAGAGTAAATGTTTGGGATTTTTGATGTTTGCTTTCAAAATGAAATGGAAATTAAATGGTAATGAAAGAAAAAAAAAAAAAAACACACCACCTTTGTGTTTCCTCTAGTGTAATCTCTCTTATGAAGAGGATTTGATTTTGAAGTGTTGCAATACGCACATTGTCGGTTCCTGTCTGGTTGGAAACACACTGTGTTTTCCATGGTTTGGTTTGGTTTTTGTTGCTGAAGTACTGCAATCTGTACTAAAAAAAAGAAAGAAGATTTTCAAGCGTGTGTTTGTCAGAGATAGGTGTGAGGTCAGGAGGGAGAGTTACTCATCCTAAACATGAATCTCCCATATTTCCCCTCGCTCCATGTTGTGCTGTTGATGAGCTGTGAGTCTCTGGACATGGTCATGGCTACAAAGTCCACCAACTCCAGAAGAAGGCTGCAGCCTTCCTGGCCTTGGCCAGTGGGGCAAGTGGAAACCAGGCAGGCTCTCCCTTCATAGTATTTGCAGATGAAGTCCATGCCATGCCATAGCTTTCCTAGAAACCCTCAGAGGCAGCTCCCAGCCTTTCTGCTCCCTCCAAGCCAGCAGTACCAGTCATACAATGAGCTGCATTAAACATCAACAGCTATGGGAAGCTTCCTGTAACAGCTTTCTGCAGGTCACGTTTCCTTCACACCTCTTGTCTCTCCCAGCTGATGGATGTCCCAAGTCCCTTTTTGCGCTGTCCAAGGTAGGGAATAAAAAGGCCATGAGGACCTGACATAGAAACAAATGTCAGAATATGGTGGACAGCACTGTATTTGCTGAAGGTACAACCTTCCTTTCAGAAGAATTTCTGAAGAATAAAAACCTCCATTTCTCCCTGGCAACAGGCCTGGCTTTGCAACAGCTATTTCTATATTTCACTCGTTTCATCTTGGAGGCTGTGATTCCTTCATAGATCAGAACTTGCATCACTTCATCTCCCACTTCACTAATTTGATGAGGAAGATGGAACTACTATGGTGGCAATTTAAGTGTATTAAAGAAAAAAGTTAATGCAAAATTTTGATTCACCAAATTTAAAGTCCATTTCCATTACATTTAATAAGTTCAGCCTCTCCTAGTTCATCTGTACTTATCTTTAAGTCTGCATGGCTGGGTAGCATTAGAAATAAGAAGATTATTCATAGTAGGTTGCTCTGCCTATGAACTTTTTTTTAGCTCTCAGTGGAGATAAAGAACCTTTGCTCAACTGTATATCGTTTCATAATCATGAGTGGTCAGCTTTGCTGTTCTTATAAAATCAAATCTCACACCATCAGCCATAGACCTTTCAAAAAATACCAAAAGACGTATAATTGATTCAAACAGAGTAATCATTAAAGTATGAGGATAGTCTGACACATGCTTTTTTATTCCCCTCCAAGCATTCATGAATTATGAGATCCAAATCACAGCTCTTGTAAGGGACTAATTCATGCATTTGTGTAGGGAGAGGGAAGAGAACTTGCTACATGAATTCTCACCCTTTCACTGTAAATCCATGCACAAACCATTTGGGTCTGAAGGCCTGAATCACGATGTAGTACACCACATCAAGGAAAAGTAGGCGAGAAAGTGAGCCCAAGGGAAAAAATCCTTAACGATTGACATTAACATGGTGGGGAGGAAACATGCTAAAAGGCTGCCTCTGGGGTGGCAGCAGGTGCTTAAATTCTGAAGGATTTAAGGAGTGATTGGGAAAAAAAAAAAAGCGAGAAAAAGTTCCACACAGTCTTGCAGCAACAGCAGCTGGTGCTTCCCTGTCTGTGGAGTCAAGGAGAGGGAGCGAAGCCCATGGAGCCAGTGTGGGAGCAGGTGGGGGAAGGAGCCGTTGTTATTTGCAGCAGACGTTCCTTAGCAACAACCTTGAGCAGATGGGAGGCCGGTACCACTGCAGAGGCTTGTCAGCACCCCCTCGTCCCCCTCAGCTTCTGCCCTGGGCAGGGGGAGGTAAAACAGAACAGCAAAGTCTATCAGACAGCTTTTCTGCAGATAAAATAAAGGGATAAAGAGATCATCTTTGCCTGTGGTAAGTTGAAGCCCAAAGAGATGTGAACAAATTTCATTAAACAAGTTTGATAAATAACAACAACATTGTTGGTATTAGATAGATAGTAATGATAAGTAATAGTAGAAGGGTCACACATGCATACATACAAACATGTTCTTTTACTATGGCTGAGTAACTTGGATTTGTAGGGATACTGAGAAATCTTGGAAATTTAAAGAACATATGTGTGCCTAACACTATCTTAGGCTATCCTGAACCACATCTGGGGGAGGGAGAAAAAAAAAAAAAAAGGAAGATATCAGTCCTTAATCTGCATCTGAAGTAAAATATAAGGTGATGGATGATCCACAGTCAGAAAGGTTATTTGAAAATGGGCAGTTCACAGATGCAGAGGATTTCAGAGAAAGTCTGCACTGACAGATGGATGTATTATCAAATTAAAAAATATAAAAAAAAGAACCTTCTGTAGGATAACTTATTAATCTTGTACATGGAGAATATAGAGAATCATCAAAGTTGAACATAGCTAACAGCAGAGGGGGAGCTGTCTGTAGACAGTGTTCATGAGACAAATACCACCAAGTTGCATAGGTACTCTTTTCTTCTAAAAAAATCAGGTATGCAGAACTGAGCACTCTGATATCCTGTATTATGTTACTGCATAGGTAAATAAAGAAAAATTGTCATTAAAGGAAAAGAAATTCTACTGCCTGCATTTGATCTGGCAACATGCCCTTAAGACTTGGTAATCTGCATGCAAAAGCATGGGGGAATAAAAAGTGTGAAGGCCATAAAAGTCCATGGTCAATAAAGAGCCATGCTGGTCTCTAGGGACAGGGACAAACTCCCTCTTTTGAGAGTTTGTACATAATAAGAAATGGTGCGATTTCTTGCACCTTCTCATGGACAGGATATTATTTGAAACATGTCTATGGCCAAATCAGGATTATATCAGCCAGATTTGTGCCCTCAGTGCTTCTTTTCTATTAATTTCACCATTAACAAAAATCTGATAGATTAATTGATTTATCTTGGTTGATTACCTTGATTAATCAGGACCTAGGTGAACATCTTAAAGACTTGTGAATATCTCTGTAGCCAGCAAAAGCAGAGAAACACTTGATTGTGTATTCTGGTGAGCCAAGCTCACCCATATGGGATCTCATCTCCTGTGTCTCCATTTCCCTTCTGCTAATCTATCCTCTTAGCAACATTTTAGCAATTCCTGTGGGTGATACAAACAGTGAATAGAAATTGGAAAACTACAGATGAGTCTGATCTTACTTCCATTAAAGCCAATGGAAGCTTTATTCCATTAACGTCAAGGACACTAGTCTGAGCGATAATGGTATTTAATATTATTTCTTTGGCAATGTCTGAACAAAAGAACAACTCATTTTTCTTGCTTCTGTAGAGGTATAAACTGAAAAGAGTGTAACCAGAGTAAGGCTGAAGGGGTGTTTTTGTGTTTTTGTTTGTTTTTTCTTTTTTTCTCATCAGAAATTTCTGATTAGCCAGAATTGTCAAATTTTGAGGAGATGGTTAGTTTTACAAGCTTCTCATGTGTACCCTACCAGTTTGCCCATTTGAAACCTTTCAGTCCACTTTTTTGTCCACCAAGTTACCAAAGTTTCTGATGATTTCCTGTTTCTTGACAGCTCACCTGCCAGACAGGGCAAGATCAGAGCATAGAGACGCTTCATGGATCATCAAGAGCTAAAACTTCCTGTCTGCTAGTTAGCAGATCACTGTGCTTTCAGGGTGTCCAGGTTTCCCACAGCTCCTGTTCATCAGCTCCAGAGTCAGGGCTCAATACTGTACATGTGTGCACTACTTATTTATTTATTCTGCACTGTAACAGTCAAGGATATTTCACAGAATTAATCACACAACTATAAGGGCAGCAACCTTTAGCCAAAAAGCTTTACCATCTTACACTACCCAGGTGTGAGCCCATGTACACATCTGGAAACACGTATAAGCTGATTGTGCCAAATCTATGTATACTTGCATCAACTTTTCTGTAAAAAAGCGATGTTAGCATTTCACCAGATACTATCCTAGCTGCTTTAATGTGAAATAACTTTGATTTAAAATGCTGTAGGACTGTCCAGGCAGAAATTTGCAATATTTTTGTTATGTTGATTGACATCACTTCATCTCTTAAACAATAGCTACAAATAAGTGCAAGCTGGCAGGTAAGAGTAAGATAATGAAAAAAGCAGTATTAATGTTGTTTTGTCATAGTTTAACCTCAGTCTGTAACCAAGCACCACAATACTGCTTGCTCACCCTCCCCTCCTGACTGGGATGGCAGAGAAAATCAGAGAGGCAAAAGTAAGAGAGTTCATGAGTTGATACAAGAACAGTATAATGATTGAACTGAAATATATTAAACTAAACTAAACTAAACTAAACTAAAATTTTAAAAATAAATTAAAATAAAAACCATCATAACTTTAAAAAAAAAATGTAATGAAAAGGGAAAAAAAATACTAAAAGAAAGAGAGAAACAAAACCCAGGAAAAACAAGTGATGCAACTGCTCACCACCTGCTGACCAATGCCCAGTCAGTCCCCAAGCAGTGATTGCTGAACCCTGTCCAACTCTCCCTAGTTTACACACTGAGCATGATGTCATGACATATGGAATGGAATATCCCTTTTGCCAGTCTGAGTCAGCTGTCTTGGCTATGCTCCCTACCAGCTTCTTGTGCACTTTCTGTCTAGCAGAGCATGGGAAGCTGAAAAGTCCTTGACTTAGTGTAAGCATGGCTTAGCATCAACGATACATCAGTGTGTTATCACATACTACTAGGATGAAAATTAACTGTATCCCAGCTGAAACTAGGACATGTTGTTATTTTAGTACAAATTGTGGCTGCAATCTTTCTCCAATTAGTAGCAGTAATTACAGCTTACCATCTTCTTAGTCATTATCTGGCAAAAGCCTCAAAATGTAGTCTGGAAAGGGACTAAGGTTAGCAGGCACTGCCCATCCTTGCCTCACAGCTGCTGCCAGAATGTCCATTTTCCTTGTGTTTAATTAGATAATTTAAAAATTTTGCCACAAAGCAAAAGCCACTACTGCCATTTCAAAGACAAGAATATGTAGGTTTGTGTTCTTTATCATTTTATCCTCCATCAGGGCTCATTCTTTTAACTGGTAGGAGAGCCAACTTCATGTTTCATAGAATATGCCCTTTTTTATGTAAAGAATTAGCTAGAATGACATTTCAGCACTGATCCTGCAAAAAGGACATTGCAAAGTGTCTTTATGGTGAGATAAATCCAGTGTAGCATGAATAAAAAAATTTCCAGTGCATTTCCATTCTGATTACATATCTACTTGGAAATCTAGATAGCTTGTTTAAATCATCAATCTACTGGGTTCAATGCCATGGAAATTGCAAAGAAGTTCTGCTTTGCAGGACCTCCTGTACTGTATCTTGTTGAACAAATTTGAATGTGCCTATGTACGCAGCAGAGAAATTTCATTGTGACACTTCTCTGTATGAATTGTGTCACTTTTCATACTAAACTGACTTTTTCAGGCTTCAATTCAGCAGGTTAGGTCACTTGACTCCAGGATAATTATTTTTTTTAAAAAAAAGGTTTTTTTCTTTACTTCCATAGTAAATCTATTCTGTGAGGTTTTGGTTTGGTGTTTGTTTGTTTTCTTGTTTTTAAGGGTTCTTAGGATACTTTTCTTATAGGATACACATCTTGTATAATTTACTATAGTCTTAGTGTTTAAGTATTATTATTACTATTTTTTTCTTTCCACTCATAAAAATAATAACATGGGGGAAAACGCCTTACTCCATTCTGTAAAGATTCATTCTTCTCAGGAAATTCCACTATTCTGACTAATACCTAAAGAGGAAATTTCCTTCCAATGATGCAGGTACCTAATAGCAAGTGAGGAGTGTCTGGAGCAATCGTAATTGTCACCAAGAATACAGAGGGTGATTTGTGGTACAGGGAAAATCTTGGTGCAGATTTCCTTAACCAAACCTTTGGATTAGAGGTTACTTTGTTTTCAATGTACTTCAAATATTACACAGTACCACACGCATTACAGGATACATAGATACAGTGCTGAGGTTGAACCAAACAATTGCGGAATAAACTTTAAAACCTTTCATATTTAATTCTGTTTATAAAGGGAGAAATTAATGTCTTGAAACCGATGTTTAAAAAAGGCTTTCAAAGAAAAATAAAACCCAAGATGGGAGAAGTCGTTATTGGAAGGCTTGTTTTGTTTTATTTTTTACAATTCTGACCTTATATATTTAATTCATTCCCTTTCGGGTTTAGCACTCAAAAATCCCATTATATGAAAGTCCCTGTATTTCGCTTACCCCTAAGGGTACTTAAAAATAGCAGTATTTTTGTGTGTCTT
>NW_010227446.1:1022-2399 GCF_000690775.1 Eurypyga helias | reverse complement strand
CTATTTTTAATTTTAGAAGTTGTCTAGTGTTAACTATTTCAGATGTTCTGGCACACTCTGCAGGGTCTCTTGGCCCTTCAGCAGAACCACCTCCTGCAGGATCGAGATGCAGCTTTCATGCCAGATTGCCTTACAATTTCACAGTGACAGCTGTCCCTCTCCTTGTTTACCTTTCTGAAATAAGCATAATGCCACCTTCATGTTACAGGAACAGATTAACAGCTGTCTCTAAGTCTTTGTGCAAGAGCATCATCTCTCATGCAAAGTAGAAACAAGGACCACCATAAAGCTAGCACACAGGGAGTGGGGAATAACCAACCTTATTCTCTCCAATCAGCTTGCAGCATGGCCTGGAAGGACATTTCTCATAAACAAGAGCTTCTCAGATCTGGCTTGCCTGGTGTCACCACAGCTAGAGGCCCATTCTCATCTCTGTTATGGACAATTTACAAGCGTAAGAGGAGAAAACCCTCCATATTCTCCACCCAAATATTAGTACATCCCTAAGTCCCTTCTCTTAGAGCAAAATTCCATTCCTGCATTTAAGGCTCTCACCATCTAGGACCTAGAGCTATACCCCTATGAACACACACCTACAGTCTTGTATTGGGTTAGTGTGGCAAGGTTTTGGTAGTGGGGGAGCTACAGTGGTGGCTTCTGTGAGAAGCTGCTAGAAGCCTCCCTATGTCTGATAGAGTCAATGTCTGATAGAGACAGCTCCAAGATGGACCTCCCACTGCCCAAACCCAAGACATTTGCAGTCATAACACCTCTGTGATAATATGTTGTTTAAGGGGGAGGTGGTGGTGGGGGGGAACCAACCAACCAATGAACCAACCAAAGAAAACCCCAAACAAACAAACCCGAACACCACAAGAGTACATTTTACAGACAGACAGAGAGGTAGAGAAGGATCAAGATTTGAGAGGAACAGCCCTGCAGACACCAAGGTGAGTAGAGGAGGTGCTTCAAGTGCTAGAACAGAGATTCCCCAGCAGCCCATGAGGCAGCCCATGGTGAGGCCACCTGTACCTTGCAGCTGTGAAGGGTCATGGTGGAGCAGAGACCAACCTGCAGCCTGGGGAGGACTCCAAACTGGAGCAGGGGGGTGCCCAAAGGAAGCTTTGACCATGTGGGAAGCCCACTCTGGAGCAGACCCCTGGCACGACTTGTAGCCCCATGGAGAGACGAGCCCAAATGAAGCAGGCTGCTCCTGAAGGATGGCACCCCATGGGAGGGACCCACACTGGAGCAGTGTGTGAAGAACTGCAGCTTGAGGGAAGGAGTCATAAAATCATAGAATCATAGAGTGGTTTGTATTGGAAGGGAGCTTAAACTTGGGCAGGGACACCTTCCACTAGACCAAGTTGCTCAAAG
>NW_010227446.1:0-333 GCF_000690775.1 Eurypyga helias | reverse complement strand
CGAGAACAGAGATTCCCCAGCAGCCCATGAGGCAGCCCATGGTGAGGTCACTTGTACCTTGCAGCTGTGAAGGGTCATGGTGGAGCAGAGACCAACCTGCAGCCTGGGGAGGACTCCACACTGGAGCAGGGGGGTGCCCAAAGGAAGCTTTGACCATGTGGGAAGCCCACTCTGGAGCAGACCCCTGGCACGACTTGTAGCCCCATGGAGAGACGAGCCCAAATGAAGCAGGCTGCTCCTGAAGGATGGCACCCCATGGGAGGGACCCACACTGGAGCAGTGTGTGAAGAACTGCAGCTTGAGGGAAGGAGTCATAAAATCATAGAATCATAG
>NW_010227445.1:0-30916 GCF_000690775.1 Eurypyga helias | reverse complement strand
GCTGCAGCCTGGCCGCCTGCTACGTGAACCCCAGCCTCAGCCAGCTGCCCTCGCCGGCCCAGGAGGCTGACCACGACCTCTGCGTGCACTTGGTGCAGCTGCTGCACAGCACACTGGTGGACAGAATGCGGGCCATGCAGGTGACCGAGAAGTGCCTGGAGATGGGCATCTTGCAGGATGAGGACCTGGAACGGGTAAGTGACCGGCCCGCCAGGCCAGGAGCCAGGCAGCGCCCCAGAGACTGGCCGCCCCACAGCTGAGGGGGAGATAGGCAGCCACCACCAGAAATGGCCTTCTGAGTGCAAATATGTAAGGGAAGTACTCAAACTGGGGGAGTGGGGGGGAGAAATGGTGGTCCAGGTAAGCCAATGAAGACTGGCAATGGGCCAGCAGATGGGCTGCCGGCTGAGAGCCAGGGAGATAAAGACGCTGTGAGCAGAGAGAGATGCTAGACCAGGGTCTACACGGAAGGACTGTGGCCAGCTTTACTGCTGCTTATCATTTTGCCACAGACCTCAGGGGCAGAAGATCACTGAGTGTCTTCTGGCCTCTGAACCATAGCAGAAAGTAATGATGGCCTGTAAAGACCTAGAGAATACTTGAGTTTCAATAAAGGAAGAGCTTCCCTCCCCTTTTTTGCCATAGTCTGACTAAGGAGTATCATATTAGACAGTGAAGCTGAGCAGAAATACCAGTTTGACAAGAAAGGGCAGGTGTTAACCTTCGATGAAAACGTTTGCCCGTGCTTAATCCATTTGGCTAACAATGATTTGCCTGGACTAGTGTGAAACCCCCAAAAATGGATACCCCAAAACAGTGTTAGAGGAAGAAATTAAAACATCACTTGCCATAGCAATAAGGGGAAAGCTGACAAACTAAGGGTGGAACATCATGTTTGCAGGCTGAGCTTTTGCATCCAGTTTTTAGGCAGTTTAATGCTCCATCACAGTTAAATGACAGTCATATATATAATTTCATTTGGCAACTGTCAGGCAGCAGTTACTGGGCCAGGTACGCCCCACGGGGTGGGGAGCAGAGCATGGTAACAGTAGGCAGACAGAGGCCTTTTAGGAGGTTACTGACTCCATTCCCTGGTAATGTGTCCACGTGTTCTCCCAGGTAATCTTTGCCCATTAAGCCCTTCATTACCCTTCACAACCCTGCCAGTTTCAACTCCAATGGTGCCTAGGCTTTCTGAATGCACTTCTGTGTTCCTTGTTGTTTACCTCTTCCCTACTCCCACTTCCCATGCACTTTCTTGTAGAGTTCAGTCTCAGTCAGGGGTTCCCACTGCTATGCCTGCCCGCTTTCTAGTGTATCGGGGCGGGTGATTCTTGAGCCTTGAGGACTGAGCGCCTGTCACAGGCTGCTTTGCCTTTGGGATGGTCGTTTTATTCCTCATGTGATCACATGTCAAGTTCTGCTCACGACAGCCTTGGGACACTTTTCCATACCTTCTTCGAGGACAATAGCTACTTTCTAGTGGCTTAGCTATTGTATCTTTAAGTGGGAATTGAGATGATGAAGTGAGTTTAAGAAGGGAAATGTTCCATTTTATGTATGCGGTACAGATTAAGTCTCACCTCTCGTAAGCTATAGGACATGACTTCTCCTTACTGGAGGTTGGCTGTTCCCTAAATTAGTTTGAACACCAATTATTATTCCACAATAATTAATATTATATAGTGGTTATTATTACCACCATTATACAGTATTACCCGTCTCTCCGATTAAATTTCAGGTCTCGTAAGTTTTACATATCCTACGCAAAACCATATGGGACAAACATGAAATAGGACAAAACTGCAGTAAGTCTTTTCTGATGAGTGGCAGGCCCACTTTATATCTTTATTTCTAAGTGTATTTTAATGACGACGGGGAAATGCTTTTGTACCCAAGCTGTTCTTACTAACTTCCCTGAACTATTTCAAAAAGTCTGTCTCAGGGTTGGGTTTTTTCATTATTATTTTCACCAGATCCATACTGTTACAGACAATCTTGGAAACCGAGATGGTGCAAGGGAGCTATTGAGCAGAATAGTGCAGAAGAAAGATTGGTTCTCTCCTTTTCTGAATGCTCTGCGTGAAACCCGGCATGGAGACCTTGCAGATGATTTAAGCGGAAATACAGGAGGTAATCATCTTATTTCATTGGTACTAATGTGTGGGTTTTTTACGGTCTTTTTTTTTTGTACTCTTACTTAGGAAACAATGCAGGGTTCTCATCATGTTGATTTCCACTGTGACACAGACTAATGCTTCACTTCTCTGGCGATTTCAAAATCAAGTTATTTAACAGCTTATTCAATAGATTCTAAACATTAAGCAGTATCAGAATTACAATAATATTTATGTAGTTGTAATTAAACTGAACCCTTACCTTTTATAACCCGTTGGTTTTCAGTGTGATGTTTTTATAATCATTCAAAGAAAATATTCTGACGATTAATTAGAAGCAAAGCAAAACAAACATTTTCTGGACTTCTCCTTCAACACAAGAATTAGTGTGTCCTTTAAAGAATGGTTTAGAAATATATGTGACATTTTAAAGTACACTGCAGTGTGTCTCCTTGGGGATAAGATATTCCTAAGTCTCCAGACATTGTATAAATTTTAGTATAAATAAAAGAATAAATGAGTAAGGAGACCATTTACAGAAGTGAAACTAAAAGAGCAATAGGTTTTTGACTACTATTTTTTATTCCTGTACAATGATTATGATATTGTGAAATTACCCCAGTGCTTCCCTGGATTCTGAAGTATAAAAAAGGAAGCAGCCCCCAAATACTCTAACCTTCATTTTTGACTGGGCTCCACTTATGTTTTATAAGATTTTTTGAAACTACAGATTTCCTATGTAGCAGCTTCAGCTTTCTCGCTTAAGGAGCTCACCAGAACCGTGTCTCTGCTTTTAGTTGCTGCATATAGGACAGTGGATTAAGACAGGGATAAGAAGGGCATGAAGGTGTCCCTTCCAGTTGAGGGCAGGAATCAGCCTGTCTTCTGCCAGACACAGATAAGCAGCTGCCATATTTGAGTGTGCAGTTCAAAGGTGGTTGAGTGTTCCAGTCTGCAGGACAAGACCAACCGGGTTAAAGCCTCAGAAGATAGTTCTGAATCAAAGTCAGATGCTGGGAATAGCTCATACTGTGGTCCTAATTTTCATTTGTGTTGCAGCTTTGTCAGGCTTAAATTCTTGTCTTAGTTACTTTGCTATCACTAATGTAAACAAAGTAATAAATATTGAGCAAACTTTGCATTTCTGAATTTTCAGTATAGTGCAGACCATATAGGGTAAAACTTAAGTTTAATTCTGTTGTTTCGAGCAATGCTGAATTGAAAGCATTTATTCCATGCTTTCTCAGTAATCTTGGGCAATGCAGGCCTTAAAAGAAACTCTGCAGATTACTACATAAAGCATAAACTGTGTTGCTCTTTCCAAAGGATAAGAAATTTCCCATGCACACAGTCCTGTAGGTGTGTAGTTATGTAAAGTGTATGGTTGCTGTAGCATCCACTGATACAAAGCCATAGATGGGAAACACTAAGAACAGGTCCATGGGTACCTTGGAAGGAGAAGAGTGGTTCCATATTTTATCATTCCTGGTTAATCCCCAATGATTTGTTACAGTAAAATACATTGTTACTACACCTACACATAGAAATCGAGAACTTTATAAAAATACATCTTGAAATAAATGAAATCTACTAATTTCTTTAATTTCTAATTGCGGAGTAATTGAATGCTGAATCTGGAAAATCTTGGCATGCATTCTTTCACTGTTTTTGTAAAAAATGTTTATAATTTATTGAGAACAGCATTTTTTTGCCTTTGGAGCATGCCTAGTTCTGCATAAGTGTAACGAAAGTAAAAGAATAGGGAAGTCAAAGAAAAAGGATTTCTGTATTTGAAATAAGACAAAGTGTACGGAGGGAAAACATTTTGTGGAAGCTCTTTCTCTTTTTCTGTTTTATGGGCAAGTTTTGAAGTCCTGCTGTAAGGTACATCTGTTCATGAGCTTACAGGACTAGTGGAATTGAGAAGGTAGGAAACGTGCTTTAGTCCACAAATCCAATTTCCAGATCTTTATAGTGATCACAAATATTTGAGGCTTACGACCAACAACTTTTAAAATAAACGTTTATAAAAACATCAGAATTCCAATGTATAAGTCAAGACCAAGACCATATGTTATGCTGTTATGTGCATGATGAGTACAGGTTAGTTCTATGTATTCTGTGCTCCACACTAAAAGGAATTAAATGTTTTATAGTGCTATGGAATTTCTACTTATTTTCTAGGAACAGAGAATAGGCAAAATGGGATGAAGAATGGTACAAATGAAGAAACAGAAGTTACAAGCCAACCAGGATATGCCATAGAGGAGGATTTGAAGCAGCAAGAAAATGCGAATGACAGTTCTAGCAGTGAGAACAGTGTATTGGAAACATCTATTGTAAAGAATTCTATAGTTTCAGGTATGTCCACTAACTGGTATTTTGTGCTGGTACCAGTTAAACTTTAGTAACTGTAAGTAATTGAGAGAACATTCTTGGTGCATTAGCTCCCATCTTGTTCAAAAATTCAGGAACATGTGGTACTGTCAAGGTAAAGGGAATGAATGGAAAACATAAATCTTAGTTTTTTGCAAGCAGTAAATTGCATTCCATCCTATGAATTAACAGCAGTAGCAATGTTAAGGCTCAGATCTACGAATTTGTTCATTTCAAAGAATTGCTCTAGGACAAGGATATGTTGTCATACTTGAACTAATTAATCTTAAAGGTAAGAGCTGACTGAGAAGCCAATTTGCCTGCACAGTATAGAATGGCTTAGGAGGACATGGCCAAAAATTCTGTAGCACATTATGTGCAGCCTTCATGTAGACATTTTCTGTATTCTGGTGGTTGTGAGTATGTTTTATTTACTATGTGCTGCTTGATTTTCTTATAGTTGAGCAACATTAATGGTCTTCCTTTCCTTTTAAATAACACTTTGAGCAACTTTGTATTATTATTTTTTAAATTCACTGCATGAAGAAATGAGTCTTTCACACATATTTAATACTGTTAATTAAAATATTAATATTACTAAATGCATACTTTATTTCAGACCTAGTCATGATAGGTTTATATTATCCAACAAAAATGTTGTTTGTATTGACAAGTCTTCCCAGTGTTGGCGAAGTTTAAATCAAGAGAAATGTTTCTGTGCCACTATAACTGCAGCTCTATTAAGTACTTCTTTCTAGAAGGCTGGTAAGTCCTTTGGCCAAGCTTGTTGGCTAACAAGTGATTTTTCTCTTTATTTTAAGGATTTATATTTAACAGAACATCAACTAACCTTTGTCATTTACCTCACATGTACAGAAGTACATTTTTTACTACAAATTTTTAGAAATTGCTGTGGATCATATGCATCCACTTTTACAAACATGCCATGGGAGTTGATTATGAGCAACAGCAGTTACCAGCAACAATTCCCAGACGTAGCTGGGACCAGTGATTCAAGCATATGCTGTATGGGTAAGGAACCGTTTATATATGTTACAAGTTCAGGTGGAGCTCAAACAATTGTTACCAGTGAGGTAAATCCTGCCTGAAATTATTTTAGTGGGCTTACTCAGCCAAAGGAGTAAGACAGCTGAGGCTGCTCTTTTTCTGTCAAACATGAATAAACTTTAAAAAAAATTGGCTCTGAAAACTACAGCCTTCCAGTGTGCAACAGCAGTAGCCTATTTCTCATTTAGCATGATACTAACAGCATATCACGATGTTTTGTAGCAAGCAGTGAATTAATAACTACAGCAAAAATATCAACTTGGGTTTTCCTGGATTAGAACATAATTTGGCGGTATAAAGAAGAGGTGCCAAATATTTAATGATGATTCTGAATGGATTAGACTGAGGTATCCTCACTCTTAAAATCCTTTCAGGGCAAGGCTAAGGCTCGTAATTGCAGCCTCACTGAGGGTAGGCTTTCACTGCTGTTAGCCAGACCTTTACCTGACTCTTGTCAGGTTGAGGGTTACAGATAACTAGATCTATTAGCTATTAACTAGCCTGCCACAAGCTAATTCTAGCCTGGAAGCTGTTCTCCTCAGCACTGAACTGTAGTGAAATGAACAGACAGTGGGTATTAGCAGTTTGTGCAGCTGAGCAGAGCTGTTCAGTGAAATGGTGCTAAGGGTGCACATACTACACAGATTCTGGCGGTTTGCTTCAGATTGACTTCCGTCTGGTGCCGACTGGATGGTGCAAGTGGCTGGAACACATCTCATTTGGTTTCAGCTGACAGGAGTTCATTCCTTCTGATCCAAACCAGCTCTGTGATGTGAACCAAAGTAGTATATGTGGGGGCAATTGACAGATTCACTGTAAACATGAGTTTGTGAGCTGAACTAAACCAGCAGTGTAGATGCAACGTAGCAAGGGCTGCCAGGAGACAAGTGCTGGATGAAGATGGCTGCAGAGGGACTGGCTCAGACTGAGCCATCTTGAAGCGCAGTAGGCTTTGATCTCTCTGTGCGCGCAGGCTTAACTGCACTCAAGTCTTCCACCATTTCATCTTCTCTCATGATCTCACAAGACTGTATTTTTAGACCAGGCAGCTGAAAATACAACTGGAGCCCAGATTCTACTTCCAAGTGGGCTGGGAACCCACCTAATTTGCAACTTCATGCTGTCAAGTGTTGTCAGTTTTGCAGTAGACTCCCACCATTCCTTCATGTTTTCAGGACAGATTTCAAGGAGAAAGAAGCTTTCTTAAGTCGCTCGAAACTACTGCAATTTGGGTTGTATCTAAAGCCTCCTCTGACCCTTGAACTGGCATAGCTGAGACAGAGGGAGCTGGAAGGTGTGGGGGCAGTGGGGTCATAAAGACAAAGTATACGTAGATAATGTAGCCTAAGAGAAAGCTGGAGAGAAATTGTGCATGCAAAAACACAGATAAGCAGCTGCACACACAAAACCCCAGAGCAGTAAGTTTGCAAGGTCAGAAATGAAACACTTGGATTAAGACTACAATTACCGGTATAAACAGTACTTCAAATAAATGGCAGCTCTGATTTTCAAGGTGTGTTTCATTAAAATTAAAAAAAAAGTTGATTGGAACAAATAACTGCATTATTGAAATCTCCAGTTAATTATAATGTCTTACAAAATGTCCCTTGAAGCTTCACATTAGATAAACTGACCATTCATTTTAAAGTAGGAGCGATTTCAATAGCCTGTTTATATTTTCATCCTTAATTTATATTTTATAATGTTTGAAAGTTATTCGGTGACATAGTCTATGGCACAGGACAGGAAAGCAAAACTTTTTAAACTAATTGTCTTTGTACTTGCTAGCCAGTGCAAAGTGACTGAAAATCGTGGAATATGGTGCATTACAATGTGCAACTGTAAGGGGAGACTAGTGAAAGTGGTGAAAACAGCTGTTAGGATATCAACTCTTATCTTCATTGTTTTGGAAAGGCTTACTGGGTTTGTTTATTTTATTTTAAAATAAATCAAGAAAGTTGCCACAGTTGAAAAAGGAGAACATTACTCTGCACCTTTCATTTGGAAGATGAGTATTTTGCATTTCGCTTCACCAATGATGTTTTGTCCTCTTTCCTATCTGCATGGGTTCCTAGAAAGTGAAAACTAGATATTAGTGTCATCTTCATAGTTGGAATTCCCTCCACTTAATAGTTTGGAATTCCCTCTACTCAGTGCTACTTAATAGTTTGTTGCAGGTCTTTGAACATGGATCATAACTGCTGAGGTTTTCTTCTTTTTTTCAGGACAACAATGTATTTTAATATGATATTAAGTGCATGCTATTATATAACAATAGAGACATTTTAAAATATTTTCACATCATAAGTCTGATACATATAAGGGCCTTTCTGTAACTGCATTGATTTCTAGGAGACGAAGCTTTTCATTTAGGTGCTTAAAGTATTTAATGCACTTGCCCATCATAACGCTTCCTACAGAAGGTGGTGATTCATAGTTAGATCAGATTCTGAGATCTGTATGAAATCAATTATGAAAACTGTAGGACAGCAAGACAGATGTTTGCGTCACTTCCATGGTTACGTTAGAAAAATTAAAGACACAAATACCACTCCTAGAGGAGTGGTAGCTTCATTTCAGTTGTCTATACTATACTTGTCCTGTGAAATAGCAGTTGTGTTCCTGTTATTCATTCACCTTTCAAGGAGGCCAAAAGTTGGATAAAGGAATTCACATTTTTACTGGATGCAGACTAGGTTTAATTTCCACCTCACTTACCAAGATTTTGTAGTGTGTGTTTCAGGAATACCATTCTCGGACACTATAACCACTGTTTAGTTATAAACTGTCATGCACAGCATCTGTTTTGCTTTGTGAATTATTTGTTGGCGGAAATATGGGTATGGGCCATAATGGAATATTCACTGGAAAAAACTATGAAAAACTTGATAGGACACAAGTTCATGAGATAATTAAGCAAAACATAGTTCAATGTTGTTATTTTGATTGATTTCTTATGCACACTATGAGCTCAGTTGCAGAGTGCTGCAGGCAAGCTGACAGTGCAGGATGAGGCTGTTTTGCAGCAGATTTTTCCAGAAGAATTGTTGATTGGTTTAGATATTAAAAGGACTGCGTTTTGCAAAATCTACCTATATAACACTCGTGACTGAACAAACAACAAAAAAAAAAAAGGTCGGTGTAATATAGATTTCCCAGCAGAGGGCGAGCTTAACATTAGAATATCTTCAGCAAACCTGCCAGGTTTCTGTGGCAGTGCCTAGATGTCTCTGCTTTTACTTGCAAACAGTTTGAAGGATTTAATAAATCTTCTCTGCTTTTATTTACCTAAGAACTACGGCTTTCTCTTTTCATGTTATGTGTAGAAAGCCTTTTTTAAATAAAAAAATCATAGTTCTGGTTTTGATTTTCTTCTACTACAGATATAACTCACATGGCTTACAGGGAGTAAAAAGGAATGTTTTTCTTGCCAGCAGTGCAGTGTATCCAGCAGACCAACATGTTTTTCTTGACTAGAGGGGATCATGCCCAGAGAAGCTGTGGATGCCCCATCCCTGGAAGTGTTCAAGGCCAGGCTGGATGTGGCTTTGAGCAACCTGGTCTAGTGGAAGGTGTCCCTGCCCATGACAGGGCGGTTGGAACTAGATGGTCTTTAAGGTCCCTTCCAACCCAAACCCTTCTGTGATTCTGTTCTTCTGTTCTTCTGTGCAGGTGGTCATGTGTGGACCCCTGCTTTCAGGTAGACATAATATGGGTGTCTGACAAAAATAATGATCCACATTGCCTTGCCTCTGCTATGTTTTGAATTTTCATGTTCCATTCCATATTTTCTTCCATAAGAAAATGAATTTTATTGTTCACAGCTTTTTTTACCTAAGAAAAAGTTCAATAAAGAAAATCATACTTCAGCCACCCCTGCCAGACATTTGTCTAACTTAAGGAGAGAGCAAACAATATGCTCTGCTATTTATATTTGTATAGCAAATATACTATACTACATTTGTTTGTGTTTTCATGTAGAGTCAGATGTCTCCCTAGGAAATGGAAGTGTCAGTAACTTGAATGAAAACCTGGGACAGAGCTGTACAACCAGCGATTCAGGTACGTTTCCCTTCTGTTATTTAGAAATTGCAAAATAAGCTCTGGAGGGTAAACTCTCTGAATGGGCTAGAACAAAGATCATTGGAAGGCTTTCACCATGAACTCTAGTTCACAGCATTTAGATGCCGGACTTCCTCTTCTTTTGTTGTAAAACAGATGCCATTTTTATGGGTCCCAGCCCCAAAAGAATTGATTTACTGAGATCATCTGAATAGGTGTCCAGGCATCATCAACAGGTGCGTTCATACAAACTGGTCAGTGGTGCAGAATGATAGAATCGCATAGGCTGGAAGGGGCTTCGAGAAGTCATCCAGTGCAGTCACCTGTACAGATATTTATAATGCTGCCACATATATGTGCTGCTTTTGCTCCCAGAGAGGAGCTAGTTTGTGTCTGGCCCCTGCATAGGGTGAGAGGAAATAGGACATGCTTTAGAGGCATCTAAAGGTGAGGAGAAGCATTTCCAGGGTACCTGCAGAACAGTAATGAAGGTCCACTTTGGACCGATGTTATTTAGTAGCCCTGTTTGTAAAAGCAGCCTAATCACTGGAGGTTACTATCTGAAGACCTTTGCAAATCTCACATTTAAGCATATTTGCAAATTCTAAACATAGTTTTAAACTGAATATTGGACTGTGTTTACATAATACTTTGCAGACAGATACAAACTTGCTACGTATATAGTCTGAGCCCAGTTAAACACAGATGTTGTAAAAGACATCCCAATTTTTTTTCCCTTTTTTTAATCTTAGACTTCAGGCAGAATGAATTTGCAGCTGTCCGCCATGGTGAACAGGTTGTGTTTTGCCTACACGGAATTCAGGAGGAATCAGTTACCTTTCAGAATCTAGGCTTTATAAATATGTGCTGGAACTGTGCAAGGGCTAGAAACAATCTGGGTACCTTTCAGGCCAACTCTGCCTAATAAAGGTAGTATTAGATCAGTAAAGTGAAGGTAAATGTTATATATCATATGCCTGCAAAGTGTTTACTATAAATGCTTTTAAAATAGATCAAGCTTTTTAAATATCAAAATCCATGTATTTTGTAAGTGCAAAGAAAATTCAGGATGTCTCAGACCTAAATCGCTACCCTATAGCTAGAATTTTAGTCTACGTATTATTAACTCTGGAGAATATACTTTGGACTTCTGCATCCACAGAGGTGACTCATCAGTTGCACTGTATTTTCTTCCTCAGCGTCACATGAAATGTCTGGGCACAGAAACTTCTCTGTTCTGTGGACAGTCACACTACATCAGTTTGTCAGGCTGATACAGGCTACTGGTATGTGGCAGCACATATATATGTACAGCCTGATCTTTTAAGATTCCGGAAAATTTTCCTATTAGATAAATTGGTCATTGGCTATGTTCAGTAGTCCAGCAGGAAAAAAGAAATCACTACAGTTACATGAGGAATTCAGAATAGTTTTCCCCCTCCCCCCCCCCCAGTGTTTACTTGCTAACTGTTCTGTTTATATGTGGGCTTTAAAAACAACTTGTTAAAATGTTTTTTAAACATTCATGCTTTGTAATCATGCCTGGTAAACTCAGCAAAAGCAACTATGAGGAAAAAAGCTAAGGAGGTACAGATGGACTTTATGGATTTTGTAATTCAAAATTTTGCAGTAAGGCTATTGTATTAACAAAGTTGTTTGAATAGTGTCTTAATGCACTGACGTGGTTTGGATTTTAATGCAAAGAATCATGTGGATTTAGTCAGTTTTCTGTGTAAGGATCCTTTTACTATTAAGAAAAATGGTGGAATTAGGACAATAGAAGAATAATTCTCATGTTTCTTTTATCCCAGAGCAGCAGGTAATATTAGCCTTGTACGAAGGCAGACAATTTACACTGTCCACAATGAAAATTCTTGAATGGAATCATATCCAGTAAAAAGATTCCTTTATTAGCCTTCATCTAAATGGGGGCTGAGGAAGCTGGAAGGGAGTTAAGTTAAATATTTTTTTAGACCTGGACAGTTAATTGACAATGTTGAGAAACCGAAATTTAACTAAACAGATGGGTGATAAAGTGCTAGTTTCAATATGATTGAACTATTGAATTTAGCCAACCAGAAAGCAAACAATGCTCTTCCTCAAAAGAGAGTAGTAGAAGTCAGATAAGTAACAGCAAGTACTCTCTGGTGTGAATTTCCCTGTGTACTGCACTCACACTAAAAGGCAAAACAAGCAAAAAACACTTAAGAATGGCATTTGGATGTTTCCATCAGCAGTATTTTATCAAGCTTCATTACTTTTTGTTAGTTTAATTTTATTTAATGGAATCAGGGATACTAGAAAAATACACTTATTTTGTGTGTAATGTATCACTGATGATAAAATCCTCATGATTCTTCATTTAATGATACTGTCAGGAGATAAAACTGTGTAGGGGTTTTTCCCCTCATTTTTAGTCTAGTAGAATGAATTTGTGCCTTTTCTTCACTGAGGACAGTTAGCGCTTGAAGGGCGATTTAAACATGCAGGGGGCAGGCAAAGCCCACCTGCATTGAAATAAATCCTTCTGATATTAATATATATAATTTCTGACTTCCTAAACGTATGTAAACTCAAGAGACTTGACATGCTTTCCTAGCTGGATAAAACAATGCAACAGCATTTTTCCACTTTTAACTTTGAACATTGTTTCACCTGTGAGCCATAGGTCTGAACTCCCTGCCATTGTGTTTTATATGAGAGATGGAAAGGTTTGGCCTTCAGGTGGCAAATGTATATGGCTTTTTAGTGAACAGGTTGATTGCATTATGTATGAGTCAGTCTGGAAGCAGCAATAGGTGTGATACGTTCTACAGTTAGCTCTATCTTGTATGGACAATTAGATTTTCTTATCTATTTCATCTTTCTACTTCATAACTCACTTCGTCACTTTTTAAGTGATCTCTATCTATTTTCCTTTCTATGGCTCCATCATTTTTTTAATCCTCTGGGAAGTATTTAAAAAGGTAGCTCACTTGCAACCAAATAAATTTCAGTACCAATGAAAGAGAACATCACCTAAGGTTGGCTAGATTGTAAATACTGCAGCTCTGAACGCAACCCTTGTTGATCCCAGTGCTACTGAGTGGTATCACTTGAATTCATACATAGTAATAGTCATGCCAATGTAGATGGGTGCAGACATACTGTGGCTTATTTCGTCTACCCTGGTTGGTGACTGGATGTAAGCAGTTCAGAGCCAAAGTTGCACAGGTCCACACAGCAGCATTGTCGATGCTAATACACCCTATTTCTGTTTATTCAGAACATACTTCTGATAGTGAAGTCCTGTTTTTCCCTTTGACTTTTGTTCAATATTCTGATAAATGTTCTACGCCTCCTGTTTGATACTTATATTTCTTTGTACCATTAGATGAAGATGAAGTGGAGAGCAGAGCTTCACCTGAGCCAGATCTGATCCTGAGAGATTACCAGATGGAAGTTGCAAAGCCAGCACTGAATGGGGAGAATATTATAATATGTCTCCCTACAGGCAGTGGTAAAACCAGAGTGGCTGTTTACATTACCAAAGATCACTTGGATAAAAAGAAAAGAGCATCGGAGCCTGGAAAAGTTATAGTACTTGTTAATAAGGTATGTTGGTCAATTTTTTTAAAAAACAGTATTTTTCAAACCTCATGCACTGTTAATATAGCACTTGTAAAATGCATATAAACCCGTTTCTCGTCTTCTCCAGATGTAACTATGTTTAAAGGCATACAGCTCTAGAC
Source organism: Eurypyga helias (assembly GCF_000690775.1). Classification (NCBI taxonomy): domain Eukaryota; kingdom Metazoa; phylum Chordata; class Aves; order Eurypygiformes; family Eurypygidae; genus Eurypyga; species Eurypyga helias. The sequence continues at coordinate 17,562 of NW_010227445.1, read as the reverse complement.
TGTCATCACCACTGCACCATCACCATGGTGCAAGCATGAATTATTTTAGTTTACCCTGGTGCAAATGCAAATTTAGATGTGCCCTAATAACCACATTATTGGACAAAGTATAACTTCATGTTAGAATGAAAAGAACTAAAATAATATTTAGAGAATAAAAACATTTCTCACATTCTGTGTTTGGTTTGGTAATGAAGGGCCACCTAGGGAGCCTCACAGTAGTTAGGGAGTATTCTCTCAGTTTTTCTGATAATTACAGTAATTTTTAGAGTTAAATTTAGAATATATATAATATAAACTAGTCTTCTATTGTAATAAAATACATTTAAGAGTTTTATTAAAAGAATAAAGGAGATCCATGTCTTCCTATAAGAATAAAATGGATAGCATGTCATAAGCTCTGTTAAAGAGCGAGAGCCTGTGTGGTTTTTCATTCTTTCTAAGGCGCAGTTAAGCCAAAGTTCTTGTCACAAAAAGGTTTGGTAGGAGCAGTTGGAGGAGAGGGGTTGGTTTGGGGATTTTTAGGGTTTGGGGATTTTTAGTGTTTGGTTTTGTTTTTTGTTTGGTGGGTTTTTTTAATCCTACCCTGCAGTGATTAAGTTTATGTTTTATTTTTTTAAAACACAAACACATATTTTGTGCAAAGTGTATGTTCACCTAACAACATTTCTGGCAAACGTATTTTTAATCCTATGTATGCTCTGGTTTAAATTCTTTGGTAACTTTTATTCAGGTACCATTGGTAGAACAGCATTTACGAAAGGAGTTTAATCCATTCCTGAAGCGTTGGTATCAGGTTATTGGTTTAAGTGGTGATTCTCAGCTGAAAATCTCATTTCCTGAAGTTGTCAGAAGAAATGATGTCATCATCAGTACAGCACAGATCCTTGAGAATTCACTGCTAAATGCAGATGAAGATGATGAAGAAGGTGTCCACTTATCAGGCAAGTTTTTAATTCTGAAACTTTTACAGAAGGGCTAAAAGTATGTCTCTATTCTGGAAAATTGTAGTTTTTTAAAAATGTGCCACATTGAGTAGTTACTGTTTTTTTTCAGTTGACTGGTTTTATAAATGCAAGCTGTAGTCTGAGAGTCAAAACCAGATCTTAGTTAATGAGCATGCAGTTTTTTCAAGCCAAATTAGAGTCTTACAGTTCGTTTGTACTAAATATTTGTTATGCTTCCCATTTTATCTAGCTCAAGCACAACTTCATGCAAATGCAGCCGTACTGCTTCCACATTCCAAGCTTGGTAGAACATTGAGTTATATCAGATAGAAGCCATAAACAGGATGAAAAAAAAATTATAAAAGCTCAAATTAGTCAGTAGCTTGAGAAATACAGTGGAACACAAGATAAAAGCCAATCTGTTACAAACATTGTAGTCTTAAAACTCATCATTTTTCCAACATACAGAGATAGGATTACTTATAACTGTATCTCTCCAGGGTTGGCAGATATAATGATATTCTACAACAGATGAAGAAAGTCAAAGAAAACGAAAGATATAAGATGAGATGAGGTAAAATTGTTTGTCCAGAATACTGACATGGCAGATATATATGGGAGATCAGAAAGGAAATGGTATTATCTGCCAGTGACGTACAAATAATGTAACAGCCCATGACTGCAGCTCCAGGATTTGGGCTGCAGTGACTCTCCTCTGTGAGGTGTTAAGCAGGATGAATATCAAAGCTATGATATTCAATATAATGGATCTGAGATGAAATAGGTACTTGTCTGCATGTTGCAGAGAGGCCTGAGGAGTCAGTCTGTGTCTGTCAGTGTCTTGTGCTGAGCAGGGTACTGCTCAATCCAACCTAACTCCTGCAGAGCCACATGGGTACCTCCGAATTGCCGCCCTTCCTTCAGAATGCCATTTTATTAAACTAGGCAGAGTACCAGAGCTTTCCTTGAATTTATTTCCTTTCCACTGCACGTAAGTTAATAAACCTTCCCAAACCTGAATCATTTGGGAATGCCATATAGAGGCACTCAAACATTTCTACAGTAACTGCTGACCTGATTAGAATTGGGCTCATGTGTAAGGAAGTGGTTTCTTGAATGGGTTTCACACCTTGCAAAGCTTCCTTTGTAAGGAGTTAGCGTTTTTTCCAGAACTGAGGTGGCCCTGCAAACAGGGCCATGTTTCCATGCTATTACACCTGTGCTAGTAAGTTCAGCTGGACCAAAGCCAAGCAAGCCTGAATGTAACCAGCTCCATTTTCATGGCTATGACTTGATTAACTTGCAGCGTATGTAAGCTATCCTAATTAGTTATGTTTCTTATTCCTAATTTCTATTCATGCTTTTTTCATCTGTTTCCACAGAGGTCTGCATTACACGTAACACAGAATTCCAGCCTCAGTGAAAATGAGGGGACTCTCTCAATTGCATTTTATCAAATGTTTACTTTCTTCATCAAGGGCTGAACTTATTGTGTAGAATTTCTAAAAGTTGTATATCACTTTCTTAGTAGGAGCACATGTCTTCTGGTGGGTTAGGTCCTTACTGAGTAATGACAAGAATATGCATTACAGAGATGGTGGTCAAAATCAAAGGGAGTAATTTCACGTTGGCAGAATATCTGAGACACTGCCAACATTGCTTCTGAAGTCTTGCAATATGTAGAAGACTTTAGAAATAGATAGAAATTTAGGTTTGAAACTGCATCACTCCAGTCCAAACTGGCTTGCTAAACCACTTGTGTGAAGACAGATTTCCCCAGTGGCATGGAGCACTAGTACTGCTTTCCTAGCAGTACTCTTTGGTTAAGCCTTTAAATAAAATTTGCCTTGTTCAGTCTCCACCTTTCTTTAGGTTCTTCAAAGACAAAGTTACATGGTATTTCCTTCAGCAGAAAGGCCAGTTGAGAATGTTCTACCCCACTGTTAGTTTCCAGCTTCTGCTGCCAGTTGTTGCAAACTCATTTGTAGTGATGCAATAATTTGAGCACACTTCTGTGTAAACAAGACTATGGAAATTGTTTGGATTTAAACATAAGTTCTACCCTGATCATTTCACTGACCTGCTGTATAGTCATTTCCACAAACACTTGTCAAATTGTAGGAAACAACATAGGAAATTCAACATGAATATTTACTGGCTAGCTAGGGGAAGAGTGGGAACTCCGTAAACCAGTTTTGCTTTTAGGGAAACTAGAGAAATGTTCAGAAGTCTTTCAAATCAGAATCTTGAAATATATGTCACTGTCTGCTTATGCAAATAGATGAAGGAGATAGTTTCTGTGTTTGTGAGAAATTCAAAAACAAACAAAAAATTTCCTTATCGTATAGTACTCTAACTGCTGCATGTAAATAGGATCTGACTAAAAAGCATATAATACCTGCCTGAATCTTCATCAGTTTCCTCAGCTACAGAAGAGAGATGATTGGTAGTGCTCTCACCATCTGTTTGTTCTTTCCAGTGACGCATCCATAAAGTAATACAAATCTTGTAATTGGACAGGAGTAGGGAGGAAATCTCTGTGTTGCTATAAAGTGGAAGAATATTTTGATCAGGACAGGCCTTTCTAGAATGTCTGAAAGGCTGCTAACATGCACTGTGCCTTCTCATAAACAAACAGTATGTAGTTTGTCAGATATATTTACATATATAAAAGGTAGGATTGAGATGAACTAGAATATGTTCTGACCACTGGTTATTAGAAATATATCTCAGAAATTCTTTAGACCATCAGATTGATTCTGCAGAAATGGAAATTCTACATGACATGTAACGTAAAAGTCCTTGAAACATCAGGAGTGCAGCAAAGATTCCAAGTTCTATTAAATATGGGCAGCTTCCATCCACACCTTCCGCCAGCACTACAAATTTCCTAATACATGAGAGCTCAGACAAACTGACTGGTCTCTTCAACAGTGTCTCCTTACCTGGAAGAGGACTTAGTCACACAAATCCTGCATTTGAAGGAAAATTAATCGTTTTGGGGTTTGGTGGTTTGTTTTTTTTTTTTTCCAGATTTTTCACTCATCATTATTGATGAGTGTCACCACACTCAGAAGGAAGGTGTCTACAACAATATAATGCGACGTTACTTAAAAGAAAAGAAGAAGAACAGAAGGCTGGCAAAAGAAAACAAACCGCTGATTCCGCAGCCACAGATTCTGGGACTTACAGCCTCACCTGGTGTAGGAGGTGCAACATCCAACTCAAAAGCAGAAGAACATATTCTGAAAGTAAATAGCCCTCACATTTGCAAACCAGTAAAGGAATATTGTTGTGTTCAAGTAAAACTTTTAAAGTCAGTGTTAGGCTCCAAATATATAATCTGATATTTTGGTTTTTTCATGTGTACATGGGAGTTCAGTTCAGCCATTCAGCTGGATATTCCATCAAGTTAACGGAAATCCAGGTATAAATAAGCGTTACTTTACGGGGAAGTACGGTACTGCCTCACTTGAAAAAAAATTCTCAAGATCAGAAACCAGAAATCCACAAAATAGTGAGGTTTTTTAGTTAATAAAAATCTTCTTTTTCCATTGCTGGATTAGAATTTACTGTGTATTCCTAAATCCTAGAGAGATCACAGCATTTTATCATCTCCATTTCTGGAGGGACTAAGCTGAGATTTTTTTGTGAATTCAGGAAAGTGAAAACCTAAGTTTAATACTTAAAACAAGAAGAAACAATCTGTGAGATACAGGTAGAGTACAAATGTGTCTTTTTACAGCAGTTAGAGGTATTCATTGAAAGCGGAGTAGTGTGCAGTTGCATGAACACCTGATGAGATAATTGGTTAAATTCTATACTTAAACAGCTGTGAGTCCAAAGAAGCTCTCTTTTACTTGAAATTCAATGGTTTTGCATTAGTAATACGAAAGTAGAATTTAGCATAGTACTCCAGTGCAAAAACGACTAACAAATTGCACAAGAAGAGAATGTGGTATTGAATAGGTGAGGCCTGCAAGTAGCTTTTATGCTGTATTGAAGTAGATAGAATTACAAGGTATTTTCAGACAAAAATTTTCTGGCAATGGAAAAAGTAGAGAATTCCTTTTCATCGTCTCTGAAATCTTAATGACAGGATGCTGGGTTTTGTTTGTAAAGAAATGTGATGTTGATATCAAATGGGTAACTACTGCTGAAGACATTAAAAAGGTTGCCTGCCAGATTTCCTTTCCTGTTTTCTGTGCTAATGAAAACTTTTAGGTTTCCCCTTATTACTTTAGACTTAGTGACAGAAATGTACATATTTTCTTCTTGGAAGAGATCAAAAGCAGAAAAATCCGATTCAGTCATGCAGTTAGCACAAGAATTTTCTCTATCTCTTCCTGTTCCAAGAAAGATAATTTCAAATTATTTTCTGCTCATGACCAGTTCTTACTTTTATAACGTTTACTTTCTTTTTTTCTATTGCACTGTTACTTTTATTTATTTGTTTTGTTCTTCAAAATTTTCTCTTTCAAAGTATCAATGTTTTCCTTTTCAAAATACCTGTTTTGCACCCTGATCTGCAAGTGTGCAGTCACACTTTTAGTTCTGGCCTAAAACATAACTTGTTCAGCTTAATCTCAAATGCTTTTCAAAGACTGGCCCTTCCTTATGCTGATAACATCTATATCCAATTTTTGTGGGAAGAAAATAAAATTATATAAACTCCAATATCTGAATGAGAATCTTGGTTACATTAATTCAGTTTTCATGTGGAATAACTCATTAAACATTAAAAGATATAACCTTGTTTTCTCCCAGATCTGTGCCAACCTTGATGCACGTAGAATCATGACTGTTGAAGAGCATGCCTCCCAGTTGAAGAATCAGGTGAAGGAACCATATAAGAAGACTGTGATTGCAGATGACAAAAGAAGGGTATGGATTTTTAAACAAAACAGTATTAAAGTTATATTGCCCTTTAAGTGTGTTGTATGGTATCAAAAATTTTGGCTAATGCTCTTTTTCTATAGATTTACTATGATCCATGGAGCTAATTTGAATATGTGTGTATTTACTTGCTCTTTTCTCTGTATACAAAATTATCAGTAAAGTCAAATAGAACTAGACTTTTCCATATTTGATTTATAATTTTGAGGTATGTGGTCAAAAGACCTGAACCATAGTTGAGATGTTTGTAGTGGAGTGACATTATGTTCACTAAAAATATTTTATTTCACAGTGTAATTTTTGTAATATTCTGAACTATTTCTTTCCATAACTCTGAATGCACTTAGAAACCTTACTTGGTTTTTAATTTTAAGTTTTATCGTTTTAAAAAATTAGTCAATGTGGCACTAGACAGAAGAGTTTAGGCCATTTTTTTTGTTTCCAGAGATGCTTACTTACTTTGGTAATCAATTTATTTCTAGGATCCATTTAGAGAGAGAATTATTGAGATCATGACAGACATTCAAACCTATTGTCAGCTCTATCCAAAATCTGAGTTTGGAACTCAGCCATATGAACAATGGGTGATTAGAGAAGAGAGAAGAGGTAACCACATGGCAAAAATACCCCAACTTCAGATGTGTTTGGGTTATTCTATACACAGCCATGTTTTTTTGTATTTTTTTTGTTCACTTTAGCTGCAAAAGAAGAAAAACGCAAGGAACGTGTCTGTGCAGAACACTTGAAGAAATACAATGATGCTCTCCAGATAAATGACACCATCCGAATGGTAGATGCATACAATCACCTAAATAACTTTTATAAGGAGGAGAAAAGTAAGAAGACAGTGAGGAGCGATGATGATGATGACGACGAACCAGCAGTATCAAAACAGGATGAAACAGATGAATTTCTAATCGGTTTATTTAATGGTAAGTTTGAAATACATTGTGATTTTTAATATTTGAAATCCATAGAACCAATTAACATGTTTTGCACAGGCCCATTAATGATTACATGCTAGAGTTTGCCATGTTGTTTCATGTGATCATGTCCCAACATGTAGTAGTTCTTCAGCTTTGGCCCAAGGGCACTTGTTTTTGCTGATAGTCAGTAAAAACTGCTCTCTGCTTTTCTCCAGTCAAGTGTCCCTGAGGACACTCTGACAGACAGTGTATTCCAGTATCTTGAGGGGCAAAAAGTTGAGCAAATGGAATACAAAAGTAATGAAATGACAGGGTTTTAACCAACCCCTTCTACCAATGTCTGTTTCCCTGTCTACTAAGAGGTGGGAGTGAGGGCTGTGCATATTAATCTCCTTCTCCTTGTAAGACTTTATCAGTTATTTTAAAACTGTTTTGCAAATATTATAAGCTGTGATTTAGCTCTCTAATACAGTGCGCTTGATTCGGTACCACTTTTGGTGTGTAGATAGTTTTTTCTTTTGCTTATTCTCACATAAGCAATATAGGCAAAGTGTATGTTAACAAGTTAATGGTTGATTTATTTTGATTGGTTAGTGTGTTTTTAAGGAATGTAAACTCACTTGAAAAATAAATTGGTATGCCACAGCTCTTCAAACTGGATGTGAATTAGCCGTGCTGGGAGAATTATAAGGAAAGCTGCTCTTTGCTTTGGTGTTTGTTTTTTTTTTCTTTTTTTCCTAGAGCTTTTATTTTACGTGGTTACTTTTTCTTAATTTATATTTGCTATTTTTAAAGCAAAAAAGAAACAGCTGAAAGAATTGGCTCGAAATCCTGAATATGAAAATGAGAAGCTAATAAAGTTGCGAAACACTTTAATGGAGGAGTTCACGAAGACTGAAGAACCTAGAGGAATCATTTTCACAAAGACTCGGCTAAGTGCCTTTGCTCTGTTCCAGTGGATTAAGGATAACCCAAAATTTGAAGAAGTTGGAATTAAGGCCCATTATCTTATTGGTGCTGGACATAACAGTGAAATTAAACCCATGACTCAGGTACAGAACTATGCACTACAGCATTCAAATCTTGTTCATGTTTTGAGAAACCAGCTTGTTTTAATACTAGAACGATGCACTGAAGTTTGGAGCCCAGAGTTCTGTTTTCATACCTGTCAGCAACGTACCATCATAAGCTGCAGGATAGGTGAATAACAATGTCAGGGTAATGCTATCTCCACAAGAAACAGGCTTTCTTGGGTTTGAATTCTATGGCAATAGGAGTAACAGGCAGCTGTTTACTAGAGGAGTGTGTAGCCAACATTTGCAATGAAAATTTCACGATTGATCACTCGGCAGTCTGTCTCATACCATTGTGTTGACTTCATACGTAGCATCTCTCTGATGATTTATACCAACATTTTCAAAACAAAGTACCTCAGTATCTTAAAACCTCACTTCTGTTCTGCTTTTTACTCCCCACAAAATTGATTCTAAAAAAATTAGGAATTGTTCTCTCAAAAGGTTGCTTGTTTTCTCTGGAAATTTGGTATTTGATCTGTGCACCATATTACACAAACAAAACAATAGCCTCTACATTTTGAAACTAAATATAGGAAATAGGAAGCTTCTGTCCCTGTGCCTAAGCTTGTTTGAAGTATCCAGCTAATTCAGAAATTCATAATTTGGATGCCTTATGTTTTAAGTGTTTCATTGTTCTGCTTTTTGGTGCTCACCAGATCACCAGAATTATGGTCTCCATTTAATACAGAGTATTTTAAGTGCTTTGGAACTTGGCTTGGAAGTTCTGAAGTCTGTACTTTAAGCTGAAATTACTGGTGGTAAAAATCCAGAACTTCTGGATAACTACTTAAAGAATTTGAAAATAATAGAACAAAAACGCGATATCAAAACTCCTAGCACCTATGCAATGGGCTACAAAGTTCAAAGCTCAGTTACCTTAAGACTGTCTTCTGCTCCCACCTCCCACAAACAAAGGTGCTTGAACACCTCTCATATTCAATAGGAACCCCTTGTTTTGTGATCTTGAAAAATGCTTAAATGCACCTGTTGAAGCCACTGATGTTTGGCACTCCACTATGAAATGATTGGACTGTAATTACTTAAACCTCCTCGTTAGAAAAAACTGATGACAGAAACTAATACTTAATGTTAATATCTCTTTTTTTTGGTTGTTTGGTTTGGTCTTTTTTGGTTTTGTTTGTTTGTTTTTTGTAATTTACAGAATGAGCAAAGGGAAGTCATTGATAAATTCCGAGGTGGAAGTGTAAATTTACTTATTGCTACTACCGTAGCTGAGGAAGGCCTGGACATCAAAGAGTGTAACATCGTTATCCGCTATGGCCTCGTCACCAATGAAATTGCTATGGTGCAGGTATGAGTTTACTGCATATAGAAGTTATTTTTAAAAGTGCTTTTCTGTTTGGAATACAAAATGATGAATCACATACCTGGACTTTGGAGATAATTTTGAAATACTTGCCTACTAAAAAAGCCAATGTTCTTGCAACAAGTTCCATTTCCAGTTGCCATCCTCAGTTTGCATGCGATATAAAATTTGCCTCCATATGTAAATGTGTAACATCCATTTAAAGCTCTACACAAACAGTAAGCTCTCTTACAGAAAAGGTGTAAGAAAATGATCAGCAGACAGGTTGATATAACAGACACTTGTCTCACCAATAGCTAAAAAAAGATAATTACATATCAGAATACCAGTTTGTCCATATCCTCACTTAATTTGTCCACCCAGATATTATATGTTTAATATTTAAATGCACACTTACATTTAGTGACAAAATAAGTTTCTGTTTTGCAAATCGTTATGCTAATCACAAAGCTCAAATACTGTTTCACAGGTATCTTTAATGAGAATTGAGAATGTGTGCTATTCACTGATTCTTTATCTGCCCGAGTTAAGTGGAAGAAAATGCTCTGTGGGGCCACCGAGTGAGGAGCAGTACATGCCTTGGTGACAAAACTAGGTGTGGTGACATGGGGAACATTGGGCTGTTTACATTGTATTTGTTACAAATTGCAGGCTCGTGGTCGAGCTCGAGCTGATGAGAGCACCTATGCGCTTGTGGCTTCTAGTGGCTCAGGAGCTGTTGAACGTGAAGATGTTAATATTTTCCGTGAGAAAATGATGTATAAGGCCATTCAGCGTGTCCAGAACATGCCGCAGGAAGAGTATTTACATAAGGTATTTACTGCAACTCTGCACTTCTCTTTAGAGAAGACTGATTTATATTGTAAGGAATAATTTCTATTTGAAACCTGCTTAGGGGACGAAAAGTTAAAATAATACTGGCTACTATATATGTCCCTGAATATTTGTTTCATAATCTGTGTTTTTCTGGGCCTTTAGAAAAGCCTGCTTTTCTTTTGGTAATGGAGGAAACGCACAAGTCGGGAATATTGACTAGACGTCAGGTTGTCAGTGAACTCAGTAAAGTAACTGGAGAAGAAAACTATTAATGTCATTCCACCAGAATGATACAGTGCTCTAACTGATCTGTTTCTAGATACAGACTTTCCAGTTGCAAAGTATAGTGGAAAAACAAATGAAAGCAAAGAGAGACCAGCACAAGACATACAAGAAAAATCCTTCACTAATAACATTCCTGTGCAAAAATTGCCACAAGCTGATATGTTCTGGAGAAGACATACAGGTTATTGAAAACATGCATCATGTCAGTGTGAAAGAAGATTTCCAGTAAGTGTTTACGAACTACTTTATCTCTTTTGAGCAAAACTAGATTTTCTTTTCAGCAGGGCTGGTACAGGGTCTGTAACCCTCTAGGCCTTGAGGGGAGAATAAGTCCTAGGCCCTATCCAGTTTACAGTGAATGAGTTTGAAAGAAATGTTTGTTGTTACCCCTGATTTAGAGGTGCCCAGAGTTTGAAACTTTGGAAGAATATACAGGTCCTGTGGTTATATTAATTTGTTCGCTTATTATGTAATATGATACGTATTCCACAGTGTAACTGTAACCAAAGATGAATACCAGTTACACCAGTAACAGGCCCAGGATAAGAGTTTGAATCAACATACTGGCCATAAGCTGTGCATTGACAATTGTGTACTTAGAGGATGTTCATGCTGGTGACATATCCCTTTTAGTTCAGCCAGGGCTCTTGTTCCTTCCTGCCTCTAACGCAAGAGATGCCTTATAGTTCGGTAAACATTTATCCTAGTGTGTTTAACTTTTCACTGCCATGGTGGCAGGAGATGACTTTCTCTTCTCAGTCTTAAAGGAAATTAAGAGCCCAAGAATATGTTTTAATTCAACTTCAATTGCATTTGCTTACTACAGTAAATTTGTAATGGATATTGTACACTACAGATCAGTCATGCTTTGCTAGTTATGCAGCAGATGCCATACAACCAAGTGACTGCCCTCCCAAGTTCTCGTTTCTTTAAGACATATATTTGGTATAATTTGTAAAGACTTTTCGAAGAGTCAGTGAGAAATAAGTACTCATATGATAAAATAAAATTGAGCTGCAGCCCTAAATATTAAACTGCTTTTACTGTGAAATTATCTTGTCAGCATCATGTTATCAGTCAATTCAGATTACAGGGTAATAATGCTTATAACCTCTCAGCACGGGCTAATAGTAACCCTCAAGTACTCCTTGAATTAAATGGTGTAAGAATGTGCACATACTTTGCAGTTCTGGATAGTCAGAACCAAATGAATCTCTTAAGGGGTTAGGTTGGACTACAAGGAATAAAAAGAAAACCTCTAACTTTCAGATATCATTCCTGTGACAGCTCCATTGCACCTGGAAAAAAAACAAGCTAGATCTATCCCCTGGTATAACAGAGAGCTCCTGCTCTAAGATGCATGAGGTAGGATGCAGCTCCTGAAATGCTACGAAAGGAGGCATGGAGTACAGTTGTATGTCACCATTGCTTAGGACACGACATACGATCTTGTATTTTCTCCATCTCCTGAATGTACACAACAGTCAGTTTACGATCTTTTAGGTTTCACATATGACTTCAGAAATTGTAGTCACTGTGTTAAAAGCTACATGTAGCATTGAGCAACCTATGTGTTCTGATGTGTGCTTTCTGACTGTTTTTCAGAAATCTTTACCATACAAGAGAAAATAAGACACTCCAAGATAAGCGTGCTGATTACCAGACAAATGGGGAAATTATATGTAAAGATTGTGGACAAGTAAGGAAGAAATTATTTTCCTATGTTTATGTTGTTGACTGTATTTATTTTTGTCTAATGATCTTGTCTATTTTATCTGTAATGTAATTTCCGTGTACTTGCAGGCTTGGGGAAATATGATGGTTCACCGTGGTCTTGACCTGCCTTGTCTAAAGATTAGAAATTTTGTGGTAGTTTTTGAAGACAAGAAAACAACAAAGCAGATCTTTAAGAAATGGGGAGAACTGCCCATCAGGTTCCCTAGTTTTGATTATGCAGCTCATTGTCCTTCAAGCGATGAAGATTAAGGACTCAGAATGAAAATAAAAGCTCTTTTCAGCTTTTCTCCAACTATTGACTAGAAGCTCCTGTGTTGCACAGAGTGCTGCATCATAAACACTGTGAAAGCTCCTGGGCATGAGGAGCTTTCCTTATCATGTCTTGAGAAGGAAAAAAGCCCAAGGAAGGAGGCTACAAAGTCACATGGCTGCTGTCCGCACTCAGGTTTGCAGTGGTACTCTGGGACAAAGAAGATGACCAAATACATTTCAGTCATGTATCCATGGAACAAATTCCCCTCTCTGCTCAGTGGCGTCTGTCATGGGGTGACAGCACTGTCAGAAGTGTGTTAGGTGACCTGTTGTCAAGCACAGAACATAGGACAGACGTTGAGACTTGCTGTGGTGATTATTTTCTGGTTTTCTTCCTGCCACAACCCTTTTGAAGATAAAGTGTCTCTAAAGAGGAGCCATCTAAAGACAACATATTAGCCGAGTGTTATTTCTAATCGCTGTTGTTTGTCAGTGTTTTCATGACTGACATCTTACGCTCTTATCTTTAGGTGTAAGCTCATACATTCTGACAGGCTAAATTTAAGTTTCCATTAAAAGCCATTTCAAAAAAATCAAGCCCTTAAACTAACTTAAAATTTATTATTTTAATGTCCAAGAAGCACAATGCCAAGTTACTTACTGTGTGTTAGTTTCATGGGATTGTTAAACTGGCTATATAATGAGGTATGTATGGTTTTTTCAATAAATTACTATAATGATTAACTTTTGCCAACTGTGATACTGTTTATTCACTGTATTTTGACAATAATAATATCATGGTTTCACTAGCAATTAAACAATAGTAGTATTCTGACTGTAAAAATAGCATAATATGTCTCCATAGTTATCTCACTGACAGATTTTTATTCCCCTCCCCTATTTGCAAGTAAGCTATTGGAGTGTAAAGACGGTATGTTTGTTGTTGTAACACTCAGCTTTGCAAATTCAGGATAAAGTGGTATGTTTGCTGGCATGTACGTGTAAACACTTCAGTAGCCCCAGGTAAAATTTCTAAGTCACAACACAGCTTAAAAATGTATCCCAGGAAAAAAGAAATCTCTCCTATAGGTAGATCTGTAATTGCTGCACATTTTTAAAAGGATTGTAAATACTGTGCGCATTTTTTTAAAATCACATTTGATTTCAGGTTTGCACCAAGACCAAATCTGGAGGTTTGTTTTAGTATTTCTGGCCTTGCTTCATGGGGAAGGGAAAAAAAAAAATCAATCTCTGACTAGAGAAGCACATTTCAGATATCATCAAACTGATGCAAACCATTTTGGGAAAAGCTACTTATAAACAAATTATAGCATTATTAAATAAATACAGACACTGAGTTTTCACTATAGGAGTTTTGTACATTACAATGAGCTTAAACTGCAGAAATTGTGATTTATTTATAGGTTGAAATTATTCCACAACACTGATTTATACAAATAAACTACTACCTTAGGGCTGTAAAAACATTTAAAAAATCAGGCATATTGTGAGATAAGAGATTATGTATGCAAGGATGTTCAAGACAATTCCACAGGTATTTTTGAATGATATAACTAAAACAGGAAAGGCCAGTGGGAGACAGGGAGTATAAATGGTTTGTAGTGTACGTGGTTTATATTTATGTATATCTCTACATAATGCTATTCTTTTATTTATTGTGCAGGGCAGAACAAATGTGGAATCTTCATCAATTTCTTTATTCACCATTAGATACTTAATTAGTTTAAAAAAATAAACCATTCCCCTCATCTGTTGTTCTTAGGAACTCTGAAGTTTTTCTCCTTCTGTATTCTGTATTGTGGTATTTTGCTTAATGCTGAAGCTTTTGGCTACTTCTAGAATCAGCTGATTTAGCATTAAGTGCAGGACAAATTTTACACTTTTTATACACTGATCTGAGAACATGACTATTTTAAAATGTTGGAGATTGATAGGTCATGCATGATTGTAATTTAAGATGTATTTTGTTCATGTGCATAGTATCTGATGAGATGCTACTAAATGTACAAAAAATAATTATTAGAATAGTCTTTCTTGGTAGATAATAATCATCCAGATCATGTCTGGATTTCTGTATTAATGAGTTGTTATAGTTATGTAAGTAACATAATTCACTGCATTTTCAAGTGTCTGAAGAAATCTATTAACTACTTTTTGCAGTGTAAAACCCTGCTAAAAAGATGGTATCATTCCACAGACTGCAGCTGGATCCTCAATCACATAATTCTGATACTTCCCTTTATTGAAGGAACAGGAGGATATGCAGCTGGATTTCTTTGTTCTTTTATAGTTGAGTTCAACGAGGCCATATCACAAACATGCCTGGGCTTCTTGTAGTTCACCTGTGTGCTGCTGTTAAACTCCCAGTTCCTAGCGTGACTCAGCCACGTTGTCACCAAAGGTTAAAGAGTGTTTGCACAATCTCACTTCAGCGTAATGTTTAATGAACCTCAAACGAATCCTGCTGGCGTGTAGGATAAGGCATTTCCACTTGAAGTTATTGTCTCTGAATGGGGATGTAAAACGTGCCTATATTGTTCATCCAGGAAGTGTGAAGTTTGTAAAAAAAAAAAAAAAAAAAAAAAAAAAAAAAAATCTAAATTGCCCTATTTTATCTGCTAGTTACTTCTGTGTTTATTGCCTTTATGGACCCAAAGTCCTCCAGGGAGTGTGACAAGTCCTGATTGTATTTTCTACTTGCAGCTTTTATTTGTTCACTGATGTGAAAAAAGAAAAACTATTAGTCACTGGGGATTTGTCTGGCTATGTACGTGACTACTTAAGAACTGTTTCAGCTTTAGTTGCATTTTCATTATTCTGTCTACTTTTGCTTTAATATCATGCATAAACTACATCTGTAAATCTGCATTTCCTCATCTGGGAAATATAAGTACTTAAGTAACCTTAGAGTAGTTGCATAACTGGTTGGATAGTTGCTGTACAAACTAAGTGTGTTTTCTCTTCGATAATTTGACCATTTCTCAAACTCATTCAACCTCTTTCTAGCTTCCTTGCACTTTTATTTGTCTTACATTATGGGGTTCTGATGTTGCAGAAGTTAGGAAGAGCTTCGGCTGTTGAAAGAATTGCTGGTTGCTTTTTCACTGCCACTAGTATAAACAGTCCAGAGAAGGGAGTTCCAGGTATATTTTGTTTTGCTTCTAATACAGCAACCTTTGTGAATCTTACTACAGCATTCCTAATTAGACTTCCAAGTTAGAAAAATACATAGTACACAGCATATAGTCATTTTGCAAAGTCTTTTAGATCATTTTAGACTTTGAATCACTTCCTTTGAGACAGTCTCTAAATATGCATTCATGAGAGGAAGCTGCATATTTGCAAATGAAAAGTAGCCTGATCAAAACCTGTGTTTGCAATTTTGTGATGTTCTGGTTGTCAGAAATAACCAATGTTGGTAGGAAAAAAATGGATTTCTCTGAACTGTGTTATTGAAAACACACATGGCATTAACCACAGAATGCTAGGAAGTAAGTAACAGTTGGAAATAGGAGTAAGAAGCACGAGTTACATGGGGAAAAACATACTAAGTCACGATCCTTTTCTGTTTTGGAAATTTTGAGTAGCTGTGGTTTTATCTTGTTAGGAAACACTATTGGTTTTGAGTTCAGTTCTGCCTTTCATATACATACAGTGCATGAGGAACAATACATTTTTGCATTCTCAGCCTTTTTTTCCTGCATGGCTTATGTCAACAGAATAGGTCTTGCTCAGAAAGGCTTGTATACCTTGTACTTCACTGTTGTGACAAGAACTGGGGAGAGAGGGGAACTGAATTTTACAGGAAAACAGAACGTATTTTATATCACTGTTTTTTCCAGACAATTTATTTGGATTTCTTTTCAAAATCCCCCCACCAAGACTAATTTAAGGAATGCTGCCAAAATACTGCCCAGATAAGCTGCAGCCTCACCAAGGCTGGTATAATTGTTAGGGTTCAACTTCCAGCCCATACTGAGGTTCAGGTGGTTAACTACCTTGGTAGTAATACACTGAGGTTTTTTTCTCTGTAAAACTTTAGCCCAAGTTCTGCAGGACAGTTTGGTGTGACAGGAAGCCTATCTCATCTATTACATTTTTCACTTTCTAAAGAAGCCAGAGGGGGTGATGCACCCAGCTCATACTGAGTTTCAGTAAGATTCCAGTAGTCAGTCCTCCTTAACCTCCTCTGAAAAATCATTGCCCCTGTGCCTGACTTCCACATAGAGGCACCACCGTTTTGGAGTCCTTTCCTCACCCTCTTATTTTTTTTCTTTTTTGGTGTTAAGCACAGAAGGAAATAGAACACTGGTGTAGGCAGAAAGATGAGGTGATTCAGCAGACTGCACACAGAATTAACAATGCCTAAGCCCAACACACAACTTCAGTCACCACCGGTCTGCGAGTTTCATGTCAAACCCAGTGAATATTCTGTCAGGTTGTGGCCGCCTTTGGCAGTTAACTGACATTTACCACATGGGCTAAGGCAGCAGCAAGAGGAAAACTGGGCCTAGGCCTGGATCTGCGACTGGGCCTAGGCCTGGAGCTGCAACTGGGCCTGGCCACCCTGAGCAGGCTGTGGAGGCCAAGCAGAGGAAGGCCTACTCCCAGTGCCAAGCACGGCCGTCTCCTCTGGCATGGTTAGGGGGGTGAAATGGCCAGGAAGCTACAGGCAGTAAGTGGATGACAGGCTTTGTGTGTAGCTCCATTCAGCTGCTTCTATCCCTGGTGCCATTCTTTATGTAACACAGAGCCTGAACCCACGGCTATGGGACAGAGCACTCCATCCCAGAGCACTGGATGATTACTATAAAGTGAGACTGTCTTTTCTTTTTTTTCTTTTTTCCCTAATAACACATCTCCCAGTCTGATGCTCAGGTTAATCATCTGAAAGAATGATTACTGGCTTTGTCGTAAGAACACTGGGAGGATTTCTTTTTTGAGATCATCCCTCTGAGACCTGGACATGGCTGCTAAGCAGTGTGTTGCAGGGTTTGCGGAGATGAACTGAAGAGCATCCAACCTCACCCAGCCATGCTGGGAAGCCTGAAACTGTGTGGGGGTGCTGGGAAAGAGCAACAGGCAGTGAAGTAAGGAGGCGACAGCACACAGCGCTCCTGAGGGAGCCAGGTACCCGAGGGACGCCGGCCGTGCAGAGGCAGGATAACCGGCGCTAACAGCCCACAAAACGTGGCCCCTTAAAACCGTCTCCGCCTCCTCGCAGCGCGGAGTGCGCCGTTGTGGGGCGCTCGGCCGCTAGGGGGCAGCGTGCCCGCTCC
>NW_010227444.1:46141-57902 GCF_000690775.1 Eurypyga helias | reverse complement strand
CATTCTATGATTCTATGTTTTTCTAAAGACAGCAAGATAACATGATTTTTGTCTTTCCTTGTGGCACACCTACGCTCTAGCAAATCACTACAGTACCATGAATATACTGATAAACTCAGCATTTTAAAGCCTCCAACTGGTTTGACTTACTTATGAACAAAAAGTGCCAGCGGAAAACAAACGAAAAAAATAAACCCAAATACTTCAAACACCAGTACCAGACACTGCTGGGCATACTGTACTGCTACCAGATTGAATGCATATGGAACTCAGTGGGAGACAGCCATATTGCTACAGTGATATTATTGAAGTGCATTCAAAAAGGGATTAGATAAATTTATGGAAAAGAGATCTCATCCCTCAGTGGCTGTTAAGCATGATGATTCAGATGAGCCCACTAAACTGATTAGATCATAATTATTTAAAACAAAACAAAACACAGCACTTTACATTTGCGGTCTTCCTTACACTCTTTACCTCCCTCTTTTGGCAATGATTTGGCATAGGACATGGTGTCCTTTGGGGTCGATCTTGTCTTCTTCTGATGTAGTCTTGCTCCAAAGGACGTTTCATCTACAACTGTTAGCTTAAAAGAGTATCTCCATAATGTGCTTTATCTTAATTTTCCATACCAGTTCCATAAGTAAACAATAGCCACTGTCATGAGTATGACTTCTTAAAAGAATTTAGGGGCATACCTGAACAGATAGTACGTGTTTTAGAAAGAATTAATTCATCAAAATGTGGAATATCTATTGAATTTTAGTTTGTTGGGTACATATTCTTACTTAAGTGCCCATATAGGATCATATTAATGCCAATTCAACTGTTAACATGCCTATGTAACTCTGTAAATCTGGTCCAAATCCTTGGCCACTATAAACTGATAGATATTAGCCATATATGCATAGTGTCTGCATTCTTATGTTAAAGAAAACCAGAAATTATTTGATTCAAAATACTTCGGGCATCAGTCATAGAGACAATGCTTTCAAATCTCAATACACAAAGCAACACAGCACACACATGTACCAGTTAAATTCTCCTTGATTAAAAATGTAGTCAGGCTCCAACGGCATCAGCACAGACTATTAACTAAGCAGTTCTAATTTATACACCAGAATTAGTACAAAAATACCATATTTGTCATTTACAAACACATCTACAGAAAGAAAGAAAACTGAATTTCCCTTTCTATATGCTACTTCCCTTACAGCTGACTTCAGTGAATGAGCTGAATCCTGTAGCAGTGAATTCCTACTGCTGATTTCTGTATAGATAATATTTAGGAGGACTGCTCATCTTTGCATTCGAATGACTGGGCCCCTGCATCATGTTTAGAAATTGTGATGTGATTCAGATCTCCTGGTTATTTTGCAATCTGATCCACAGGGGGTATTTTTTTTCTCCAGATTAAGAAAGCCTTTGTTTATCCAGGAGATTTCTTAACTCTTGACACTATGGAGTTCAGCCTGGAGAAGAGAAGGCTCAGGGGAGACCTTATCACTCTACAACTGCCTGAAGGGAGGTTGCAGAGGGCTGGGGCTTGGTCTCTTCTCCCAAGTGACAAGTAATGGGACAAGAGGAATGGCCTCAAATTGCACCAGGGGAGGTTTAGATTGGATATTAGGGAAAAATTCTTCCCCAAAGGAGTTGTCAGACATTGAAATGGGCTGCCTAGGGAAGTGGTTGAGTCACCATGCCTGGAGGTGTTTGAGACATGAGGACAAGATGCTTAGGGACATAGTTTAGTGGTGGACTGGGCAATGTTAGATTAACAGCTGGACTGGATGATCTTAAAGGTCTTTTCCAACTTAAAAGATTCTATGACTCTATGTGCAATTAACATCCATTTTACACCTTGTTGCTAACTGTTATTTGCAAAGGATTAGTGCTCTATGCCAGAAGTTGCTTTAGTTACTATATGAATATTCATTAGGATTTCATACACAGCACCCTCAGTATTTACAGCTTAATTTCTTTATTTTGTGGCTTTGTTTTCCAGCTTTACCTATCTGTACAAGTAACTGCCATTATCACAATCACATAACTATGTTTTAATCAAAAGAACTGTTTTGTCACTACTCCTACACAATCCTCTGCAGGTGCCAATACAAATTACAGTCTTCACAGCTTCTCATACATTTTATCCAAAGACACAGAAGTACTTCTGGTGATCTCAATAATGCATGAGTAGCTTCACAACAATGGAAAAATAAAGGCATCTACATGTAGTTTTGATGTAACTATCTGCAGTACTCCTCCCAACACTAAAACAGATTGGCCTATTTAAGACATGGGTATCAAAAACGCCAATGCCAGGATGCACCAGGCAGTCAGATTGGTTGTGAACAGTACATTTTCCAGGAGTGATCAGGTTCTCACGTCCTATGGTGATGTTATAAAACACAAAACTAAATTTAAGGTTGGAATATTTCCAACCTTGTTTTATAATAGTAAAAGTGTATTTGCTTATATGTATGTTTTATTGTCAGCAGTTATACCTTAAGAACAATAGAAACCCCAATCTAGAGTGCTTCATGATATTGGGATCCTGGATTTGGCACATTTATTATTAATAGACTCCTCAAATAATAGTAATTTCAAATTTGATCTCAAGTCATTCTTTAGTTTCAAATATTGGTTCTTGGAACTATTAATCTTTCACAAAATATTTGTTTTCTAAGATTTAGACTTATGCTTTTGTGTGTTTTCCTTAGCCATTCCTTTTTTTTCCCCTAATAATAAACTTCGCTATTCCCAACAGCTTTTCTTCTGTTAGCTTTGAGTTTACTTAGTTTCTTAGTCATCTGTTTTTTAACACAGATACTTTCATAATTTTTATTATTGCTTTGTCCTCCAACCTCTGTTTCAAAAACCTTTATGAAAGTCTGATTTATTGATAATAATTCTTTCATGCTGTTATCCTTCTTAGCATGAATAAACAACAAGCAATGCAGTTGTGGACAGCTGAGCACATCTGATAACAGAGCATCTTGACATAATAGAAAAGTTACCTATAGAAATCAACAGATCTGTAGCATATGCTACCACCATAGATGGAGAAGTCGGCTATTCAAGAAGAAACCTACCCAAACATGTCTAGGTTGAAACAATTAGGTATTTAACCGCTGCAATTTATGGCTGCACAATATGTTAACTCTGCTCAACCACCAAATATTACCAAAGGCAGAGCAAGTATCCTTTTTCACCATATCTCTACAGGAAACAGCTATGTTTTTACATAATAAAATCCTGCAATACCATTTCTGCATGATTTTTACTAATAAAATGAAATCCTCATTGATTGGGTACACAGCTGATTTTGACAGGCTACCACGCATAAAAGCCATTGCTATCTGGATGCATACAGAATTTTACCTTGTGATAACTAATCCAAGACAGTGAAGTACCATCTAGAGGTTTTGATGTCAAACTCTCTAAGTAGTTTTCACTTCTATCCAGTCCTTAACCAGTCATGTCTGTGTTCAGAGTTCAGGTACCCGCTCTTTGCCTGTGCAACATCATGAGCTCAGTCTCCTTTCATCTTGAAGCTGCAGCTGTTGGTGGTTTTGAGCAGTTATGATCAAATGTAAGGTGACTAAAACTAATTTCTGTGTCCCCTGCTACAGCTTACAGATGATGTAATGAATCTTCTCGAAACTTTAGAAGTTACTTTCAAAGCTACATTGGCAACATTGGTGACATTGCAATTCATATGCTACCTCTTAAAACAGCTTTTGATGTGTGGTTTCCTGTGTTTTCTGAAATGTATCATGATTATAACAACATATCTCTTTTCCTTCCTCTAGCTGACAGCCCCATAGCTTCAGGATTGGAAGCCAACAGCCCTAAGAATACCTTATCCTTCCAGGTATTTAGTGATATGGTAATCACAGCCATAGAGAACTACCTCTACCATTCCATGTTGTCCTTTAAAAGCTGTCACTGCAGAAAATCCATAAAATAGTTGGGAAAATTCCCATATATAGCACAAGCTGCTGCAAATGTTCACAAGAACTTTTGTCTAGAACTGCAACACAGGGTTTTCCTAATACAACAAATATGTCATCTAGTTAGCACTGCACACAAGTTACTGTTTATGTGCAACACACACAATTGTATGTGAAGGAACATGCACATTATAGGAACATTATAGGCTATAATCTAGCACCTCATTTCATGACACATGCAAAAGACTGCATTTCAGTTCACCACTCAGGATAAACCATCTTCTAAAAAAAAAAAAAAAGTATATATTCAATGTGTTACATAAAGATGAAGACATACTCTTCTAGCCTAGCAAATTATTTTGCTATTCAACCACAGAGAAAATTGTCATGGCAGAGGGACCTCATCCCAGAGGTAGAGGAAGAGAACTGAGTTAGCAAATGAAAATATATGAGACCCTTTCACGGGACAGGGTGGATGGAGCAGATCAGCTATAGGACACACTGAGACACAAACCTTCCTAAAATATTGCTGTCATCCCACTGTGGTGACCCTTTTAGATGTGCCCTATTTCTATCAGACTGAAGAAGAGGCATGTCATTGAGAATTAACATTAGAGGAAGACACAATGAAATAGCCTGAGAAGTTTGAGTAAGGACCAGGAATGAATCCTAACTCCTTGGACTGAGAAATCAAAGTGGTTGGAAGCTGTGTTGGAGACAAAACAGTGTCTCCTGTTTGGTTACTTTCCCTTACAGTATAAGAATTTGGTCATTTCTTGTGAATAAAAAGGATCACACCATAAAAGCTCTGGAGCCAATTACTTATTTCTAAGCCAAGCTAGAGTCAGATGGAAGAATTTTATAATTATAGGTCAATCTAAATAATTTGGAAACTTACCTAAATATCAGTAATTTAAGTGGGGAAAAAAGGCTTCAGTTTCTTATATCTGCATTTTTGTTTCTGCTTTTGGAAACTCCTGAGTCATATTTTCAACTTTTCTCTGCAGTCAATTAAACCTGAAAGGGCAATACATTTAAATTGAAAGCTGAGATTCTGACATCAAGTGCTTCCAGCAAGTGGAGAAATATTGCAGGACTCCCTCCAAAAAAAATAATCCTGAAGACTCATTTTATGTTAAATCTAAAGGGATGTGAGATTTCTATAAATTATATTCACAGACTCAATTGTATTTCTATTCTTCCAAAAGTTACAATTTTCTAGAGGGGATTTATTTAGAAAGTAGCAGCCTCACTGATATTTTCAAGACAGTTTTCATTACCATGAACCCTTTTTATCTATCTAGTGACACATCACAACAAGCCGACTGTTTTATTTACTATCTCAACCAATATAAGAATCCTAAATAATATTTTAGCAGTACTGAAGAATGAAGAAAAGTCACAAAGGTTAATTTATTCACCTGTGTTACAGCAAGACATCAGAAAAACTGAAAAAGACCAAATTCAGCACACACTTGTTCATTTAATTGTATTTCCTGAATTTCCTAATAAGAAAAAAAAAAAAAAAAAGATCTGCAATATGAAAGAAAGATTTAGAAAGCAGTAAACCTGAGAAAAAGAAGTTTTAAGTTCATCTTAAAAGGCAATGTGGCAGGGCAACAAGCATAAAGCTGGTGCACCTATGGACAGCTCCATGAGTGGTGTGAGCGCTCCCATCTGTAAGGTTCTGTAACGCACACCACATGATGCTATTGCTCAGTAGCTGTCAAAATGCGCTATTCGCAAATGAAGGGAGGAAGGGGAAGGAAAAAACAAAGCGAAAAAATCTCAACCACAGAAACCTTAAGGGGATTGAGCACAGATCTATACAGAAATGTTACAATTACACACCAACCAAGCAACAGCTGAACTAAGTGTGAACGTAGTTGTCCAGAAATGTTTGACAAGCTAACCACTTAGGAAGAAGGGGAATTGTTTAGTGTGATACCTAGGGCTATAACAGCAAACAATGGGATGAAATTAGGAGGGAAGATTTAGGCCAGATATCAGCAAAACATCCCAGCCGAGTTATTGTACTGTGAAATAATCTCCCAAGGGATGTAGCTGAAACCCCATTGTATGGGAAATTGAAAACTAGTTCCAATTAGAGCTAAAAACTTCAATGCAGCAAACAATACTGCCCCCATGGAATGATGGCCTGGATTGACTTAATAGGTGGGTTGGGTTTTTTTTTTTCCAATTTCTATTATATGCCATTGTAGGATGCACAATGTAAGGCAGTTTTAGAGGAAGAATGTTTTTCTCAACAAAAGATACTGGTTTAGCTAATTATGCTTAACAATTTAAACATCTATCCCTCCTTGAGTCATTACTAATCTGAATATGCCATATGGTCAAGAGTTGTTTTAAAAAAATGATCCTGGCCTTCAAAATTCTGTTTTATCTCCCATTTTAATAGCTGAAGCAGATCAAATTGAAACTCCATCTGAAGAGACAATTAGGAACATTCATAATATATAGCAGCATATCAAACATGAAACAATATTACTGCCAGTTAAAAAAACTGATGTAATGTTTATCACACAAAAGCTTTCTAAACACCTTTTAGAAAGGTGAGAAACTAATTGTAGCAGTCCTACAGGGAATATACTTTTCAAACCTATATATATATAAATAGTTTGCACAAAACAGCTTGTATTTGGTTTGTATTTTCTTTGTCATCATGTGCTTCCATTTCCTGCAATGCCTTGCTTTCTATCCCTGTGGAGATCCTTGGGTGACACTACGAGTGGTAAAGCCATATAGAAAACACTCCAATGGGCACAACCCTTCCACACAACATGCACAAGACACTGGTATGATTGTTGGATGTAGTATTTCCTCAAAAAGCTAAAACATTTCACTAAGCATGAAGAAGCAGCAGTAAGACTTGGGACATACAGAATTTTTCCTACGTATATATGTTTCTGATAATATAATTTTCTACTACTGCTCACATTTGCCATCTCTTCATTCCATATTTTCTGCACAGAACCGCCTCTGGTCAAACTCTGATGTAACTACAACACAATGAGATACAGGTAGATTTCAGAAATTACTAATTTTACACTATGCATGAGCAACTGAAAAAAAAAAAGAAAAAGAAAATTTCAGCAAAATTATGTGATCTACTTCACTTCCTTTTGCTTACGGATAAAAGGACATTTTGTTTGATCTAACAACTGATAATAGCTGCAACACTAAGGAACAAAAGCAAACCTCCCTGAGAACAGAAAACAGTCTAGTGTCTTGACAACTGGCCATATTCAGTAACTGGTTATATAAAATTATGGTTATAAGCAGTCTGACAGAAAACCTGAAGTGAATTAAATATTTTTTAATAGGCACTTGAACTAATCTAAAAAAACACCACTTCTTTTGAAAGTACATAAAGCAGTACATAAGCACACAGTGTGCATATTGCAAACCAAAATTCAGTGTAAAAAACCCCTATAATATTGTGCCTTAATTTTAATTGGTTTTCACTTGCTTAGACCACATATATGTTGTTACAAAAAATATTAAATTGTAACCAAAGACCAATCCATCTGATATTCTGAATATATTTTATTCCCATTCTAGCAACAGCTGCAGTAGGCTGCTGCATGTGCACAAGAATAAATTGGTCTATGAAGCAACACAGTATTCACCTGTTTCTGAATGGACTCTGAAGGCTCCAGGCTTAATTAAATGCTGGCCACATATTGTCCAGGTTTCAAATCTTTAAGAGACACACTAAAATGCAAATTTTACACTTAAGGTATGGTTTAATAGCTCCCTTACAACCTACAGGGTGTGATGTAGGCAGGAGCTGTTACAGTGCCAAGGATGGAACTCTAAGCACATTTTCCATGTGTGGCAGCCGTTCAGCCTGGAACGACATCAGAAGACACAGGGTATTATAGCAATATCAGGACCTCAGCTCCCGTTAGCTACTTGTTGAAAAGCCACAAAAGCTATGTGGAATTGTATCCCCAGTTTCCTAGGAAACTTTTCTCTGTCACCCCGGCTGTTCCAAGGTGTCTTGGAAGTATGCAGCTGCAGAAAGCGTTTCTGAGCTGATGAGCTGTGACCAGTGCTGTCAGTCTCCCCAGAACCCTCCCTGTGTCTGGAAACATTCGTGATTTCAGAGGGAATGTTCATGAGGTTCATCCCAAGTAGTTACTACAGCCTACCAAATGCATCTAAATTATCTATAACAAATCTGTGGCACTGGGGCCGGTACAAGGCTAATATCCGCTTCTTGACATAAACAACTCACTCTGCAAAATCTTGCAGCTCTCTTGGGCTAAAGGTGAGTTTTCACTGTCTCCAGGAGCTATAGCTTGAGGATCCACAGAGACCTGGCAGCAGCCTTGTAATATTGGAAGACGATTATATTTTTTTTGGCTTCTAGAAAGTGAATGCCATCATCTTCCCAGAAACAGAGAAAAGTTAAATACATGGAAACTGCTGATACATGCAAGAATCTGCAGAAGAATTGTTTTTTCTTTTAAATAGGACACCACACAGGAAGTCTGAATTCAGCAGGTAAACAACCAGTTTTCAAAGCAATGATGCTTTTATCTCAGCTTTCAACCAAAGAGAGCTCAAATTAACAATGTGGTTCCATAGATTTAATACAGCTACAGTTTCAGGTGTTTTTAACCAGAAATCTAGGAGTAGACTTCTAGTTGTATGAGAAAAATTCTAAGGAGTTTTTGATGGACACAAGCAGGAAGAATTTTGGTTTTGTGGAACACCCAAAATGCCAGAAATACCTCATTAGAGTACCACCACATTCAAAAGGAAGAGACCCCTCACAGACCAAGGCTTCTCATAGTGGACAGTTCTCAGCAATTACTTTCAGCCAACTATTATTCTGTCCTATCCCTCCTTAATATGATTTGTGAAGAAAAATAGGACTATTTATTTTTATTTTAAAATATTTAATTTAGTAGGATTTGAGGTAGTAGACCATTTTTGATATCCATATGTACATAAAAATGTGCAGGTTTATGTTTCTAAGACTGTATATTTATCACAATTATTCCCATTAGAATCTTTGGGTTCTCACAATAACAACTAGATACTACCTTAGCACTTCCAAAGTTAACGAGCTAACTCAATAGCAGCAAATTTCACATTGCTTTTTTTGTCATTAAAATGTGTGGCAACTTCAGTACAGGGTCTATGTACCTTTATTCACAGTGTCATGGTATGGTTGAGGTTGGAAGGAACTCCTGGAGGTCACCTGGTTCAAGGTCCTTGTTCAAGCAGGGCCACCTACAGCCGTTTGTCAAGGACCATGTCCAGATGGTTTTTGGGTATCTTCAAGAAGGAAGACTCCTCACCCTCTCTGGGCAACCTGTTTCAGTGTCTGACCACCCTAAAAGGAAAAAAGGGGAGGGGGGGTTTAAAGAGGAAAAATTTAGATTAGAAATAAGGAAGAAATTCTTCCCAGAGTGGGTGTGGAGGCACTGGGACAGGTTGTCCAGAGAAGCTGTGGATGCCCCATCCCTGGAAGTGTCCAAGGCCAGGCTGGATGAGGCTTGGAGCAACCTGGTCTAGTGGAAGGTGTCCCTGCCCATGGCAGGGGGGTTGGAACTGGATGGTCTTTAAGGTCTCTTCCAACCCAAACTATTCCATGATTCAATAGAATTCTCTGCTTTTCGGTTTGTGTCCATTGTCAATTCTTTTTCTTTTTTTTTTTCTTTTTCTTCTTTATTTTTCAAAAGAGTCAAACACCAAGCCCTACTAAGGCACTTGTGAATAAAAAATTTTGCCCCCTTTTTTAAAAAATAATCATCCTCAACCTTTTTATTTCTTGATTTTTGTCTTTAAAATGCAGACAATAGCACTCGCCCCTAACCTGACAAGTGGGTTATGAAAAATAATTATGAACTCAAAACCTGATATAATAAGCATCAGATAAGCAACTAGAAAGACAATATGGGTTGGACTAATTTATCCACACTAAACATTATTTTCAGTGCTTCCTTAGAAGAACTTCTCCAAATACAGCAGAAGTAATAATGGACTGAAATTCTTTAAATACATCTCCATACATAGGGATCCACATGCTAATCCTTGAGACTGATAAGTATGCCAGCATACCTGCCCCTAGCTTTGAGGCACACAGTAATGGCCTTTGATATATCTGGTACCAGACTTATTTGATATCACAAAAAAGAAAGAAGCTTTGAGGGTAAGTGTTATCCCAATGTTTGCCGTAACTATATCTCCATCCCAATTAAACTTCCCTAAATACGCAGGGGAATTTCAAAACAGTTTGCGGTGATTTAACTGTGCAGCTCGCACTGACGTTTCTGGGAGTCAGGATGATAAATCCCTTCACACTGCTCTGAAAGTTCCTCGGCATGTTGGAGGCATGTGTCAAAGTCCAGAGAGCTCTCCTAATGAGCCCTGCTCCCTTTGATGTTTCCACTGGATAGCGTTTCAGGCACTGAATGAATATTTTAGATGTCTTATGCAAAAGAAGTCAAACAGTTTGCACCTTTGATAAGCATACATCTTACTTTAAAGGCCTTAACTTCTAAATACTGGCGATGAAAGGTGATTCTTTTATGTCCTTTTTGCCATTGAGAAGTAAGGCATTTGTTATTAAAAATGAATAATGTTTCACATTTTGTAACCTTTGGATACATTAGTCAACCAATGGCGTTGAGGTTAGAAATCAATATATAAAGTTAAGCAATGTTAATGTAGTCTACATCCTATTTTGCAATTAAAAGTTTTAAAACTGAGCACATTCATTTTCTTGTAGTCATTTGAAAAAGCCCATGAAGAAAATATCGGAAATTTTAAGGAGATTCACCTGAGATTTTACAGAGTCAAACTTCTGAATGCAAAGTTCAATTGACAGGTCTGATTTTAGTGTCCTTAAGTACAGCATTTGCAGTTCATAGCAAACAGTAACATTTAAAGAGAAAGAGTGACCATGAGCATTATCGAAAATCAGTTCTTGATGGACTTCATCAAGATGCATTTGCACAGATTAGAGCAGAAAATATTCTGCCTCTTCTATGCAATTAGGGAGACATAAGAAATTCATAGCAAGGGCAAAAGGTTGAATATAAATACATTTAAAAGCCCTCAAGAGCAGGAAAATTACCTCTCTTATTGCTGGTTTTACCCCTTATTTGTAAACCTTCCCTTACTTTTAGGGGAATGAATGACAGCAAACCTTCCCTTAGTTTTAGGAAAGAATGACAGCCCCTGAGGTTTTGAGATGGTCATTTAAAGCCTCTTTGCTGGTCTAAAAGGGTCTGTGCCTTTGGTCATTCGAGACAGTTCAGATCTTGAACTCATCAGATCAGAGTCAGCTTCAGAAAAATCCTAAGCACGTTGTGGGTGTTACAATGGGAAAGCAAAAACTAAGAAACTGGAAAGCACACAATAGAGCATGTCTGGGGAAGATTTTCTGACAGGCTTTTAAAGTAGAAAACCTGATTTAGCACTCTCATCCTCCAGGGGCAAATCTCCTTGCCCAGCTACAGAACCAGAACCTCTAGAGACACAGCCAGCCACGCCAACACTGAACACAATGGTGTAACAGCATCACTAGCATCTGACTGCTGCCCAGGTATCTACATCAGTAAATCACATCCTAATTCTCCGTCCTATTCAAGAAATACAATCACTAATCTACGGGAGATTTGATCAAATAGCACATGCAGGCTTTGGACTGGTGCTTTATAGCGAGTTCTCCTGGAGATGATACCAAAATCCCTGTAGCTTCCACAGAGGCTGGCTAAGGAAATGGAAACCTTCTATTGCGATTTCTTTGCACTTTTTGTTCTGCTCCT
>NW_010227444.1:32735-46110 GCF_000690775.1 Eurypyga helias | reverse complement strand
TAGGGAAGAGTTCTCAAAGAGGGTTTCTTTGCTCATTTTCCATGGCCAGGTGTAAAGATCATCTCACTATGGTATGTACATGAGTTTTTTCCAGTCTCATGGACGCTTCCCGCGAGAAGGCTTCCACAGTTACAACTGAACCCAAGAAAACCTAGATAAAAGAGCTGTCCACATGGTTTGTCATCTTCAGCCCTGTTTTGAGCATTTCCGGTATCATCCCAACAGCTCACTGGTGTAGGCCAAACTTCCTAAAAGCACTGTAAAGGACATGACTCTGCCACTGCTGCCCCACCGCATGTTCAGTAACAGCCACTGCGGCTCATTCATTCTTGCCGATTTCATTTCGGATGTTACATTCACAGAGATACACCAAATACAGGAGCTCGCTAAGGCTCTCCATTGAGTTTGGAAAGTACAGAAAAATGTTAGAAGATGATTTTGATTTTTCATTATAAGGTTAAGTTGTGAATGTCAGACTGTCTAGCATTGATGAGATACTAGGAAAGCTAGATTTCATAGTGAGGTAGGTGGTGCATTCTCCGAGTCTGTTTAGGGTCACGTGTAACAGACAAGCAGAGAAGAAAATTGTTCTTCTCCATCACTCTGACATACATTGCTAGATATACCTTTCCATGTTTTAGGTACCAAGGAAACAAGCGTCATTATCTGTTTAAGCAACCTTCTACTTTCTATTCTACATCCCCAAGCTCATGTTTCAGTGCCCTACTGCATGTGCCTACCTAACGAGGAGGAGCAAATGATCCTGAACTCATTTAATGTCTTCCTCTCACAAAGAACCAAGACTGCTTACAAACACCAACTATAAACTTCCTTTATTTGCCTGCATTTGGCAGGTTTCCAGCAATACACAGCACTGCCAACAAACAACATGGGAAAAAAAATGCTGTACTCAGCAGAAACTACAAGGAAAGGTTACTGTAAAAAGCAACTTAATGCTATTATCCAACCTGGAGTCTGACAAGGACACAGGAGTCCCCAATTATATAGAATTTCAAACAAATTCTCTATCGTCTGATATCTGAAACAAGAAGCTTAAGGACTGCAGCACCAGTGCAGTGCAATCACAAGACTAAGGCAATGAGTAATAATGAATTTTAGTATTTCTGCAGTAACAAACACTTGAGCAGCAGTAAATAAACATATGAACAGAAGACATTCTCTGCAAGGTATCGCAACTATTGCCTTTCATTCATTTCAAGACATTAGAAATTTAAATCAAATTTAAATACCCATCTTTCTCACGGCCCCATGTAGAACCAAATGTAGACATTTGGGCAGAGCTCCTTCATGACTCATTTAGAAGAAATTAGCTTTGAATAAAAGTAATTGGGAATTCTTTGCATCGCAATATCTATAGTGGGAAAGTACCCTTACCCTGGATGACCCTTCAGTATTGCATTGAAAGCCCTGGCTTTCCTCTGTATGCTCTATGCATAATACACACACAAACTGTGAAAACATAAAGCTGGCACAGCTAAAGTCAAGATCTTCAAAATGGAAACACTATGATTTTCAGCATACAGTAAATTAAAAAACTATGACTGTCAGCATACATTTCATTTGCCACACATTCCCTTCTTTCAGCCATCCATTCTGAGGCAGTCTATAAATACACGATCTACTATTTTTCCCACAAGGTTTTGATTCATTCAATACACAAACACCTGCTGAAGAAAAATTCAGCCTTAGCAGTTAACATTTGGCAACATTTTACACAACTGACAACGGGGTTGAGCTGAAAATAGAGCAGCAGTTCAACCTGAAATCCATTAAAATTATTGCATTGTAATTAGCATCAAGAAGACAGTAAGCTTTCAAAAACTGTTGGAAACAAAGCTGCATATGCAACAGATAAGCAGTATGACTTTGTGTAGTTTATCGCAATAAAGATTTTTCTACTGAAACCAACAAGGTTCATTAAGGTGTTATCATGGTACAAAAAGCAAGCAAAAAAAACCTGAAATATTAGAAACAATCTGAGAAACTGCAGTAAACAAAAGTTACATTGTTGGTATCCTCCACCCGTAATCATGTCAGCCTATGAGCACACAACTGAGTGGGCTGACAAAGTTCAAGTAGGTTGTGAGAGTGTGACTGTTGCTCTCTCTACATCAAAGCTTTTAGCTCAGCAAGCGAGAGCAGCGGATGTTGCTGACCAGTGGATCCTCACTGACAAACCGGTGATGTATCAAGTAAGTGGACATTGCACTGGACCAGCAAGTGGCCAGGACCGTGGGCTCAAAACGTTGTCACCAGGGGCACAAAGTCCAGATGGAGACCAGTCACTGGTGCGGCACTCAGTGGGATTGATTTTGAGCCTGGTGCTGGTTAACATCTCCATTAACAGCCCTGTCAGTACAATTTGGAAAATGCTTTGCCTGGAGACAAAGTGGTTTTCTGCTCTTCTATTCAAAAATTAAAAAAAAAAAAAAAAAAAAAAAAAAAAGAAAGAGGCAATGGGACTTTTGGAAGAAGGAAGCGCTGAGCTGAGAAAAGCTCTAATTAATCAAGCACAGCTTCACATTACAAATTTT
This sequence comes from Eurypyga helias, assembly GCF_000690775.1. NCBI lineage: Eukaryota > Metazoa > Chordata > Aves > Eurypygiformes > Eurypygidae > Eurypyga > Eurypyga helias. The sequence continues at coordinate 43,555 of NW_010227444.1, read as the reverse complement.
CTAACAATTAAGACTAAAAATGTGTTTTCATTGTTACATCATTTCCCTCGGGGTTTTTTTTAGCAAAAAGTCTAAAACATCAAATGTATCTGAATTTTCAGTTCTAGTTTGAAGTCACATTTTACTGTAAATCAGCTTCTGAAACACTAATTTTAGTTTTGCTTAGAAAGGTATGGCTAGGTTTAAATTCTTTGTGATTTCACTTAACCGTTAAAATCCGTTAAACCTCCTGAACACAGGATTTAATCAAAGTTGCACCATGGATGCTCTTTGCCTCTAGGTAAGAATAGCTGTTAGAAAATTGCCAAAACAGTATTTATTAAATCCCTTGCTACAATGAGTTGTTGTCTTAGTTTACCTTGCTACAGATAAGGACAAGGTCACATTCTTTAGTCCTCAAAAGTTCCTTTCAGTCTGTTTATTTTGACACAGTTGTTGTTAGGTTGGTTCGGGATTACAGATTAACAGATTACAGATTAACCTCTGCTGTACTAGAGCATGGGGTTCTTTCTCCTTCTCAGTCCCTCCTCCCAAATCCTTACAGCAAAATCTTACCCTAGCAGAGCTAAGTCCCTGCCATAGTGCATAGTGTTGGTCACCTTCAAACGTAAATTCTCTAATAAGCCAAAGGAAAGAATTTCATCTTTATGTCATGTTTCTCTACTGCAGGCTGTTCTCAGTAGTTCCACAAAAGGCCACCTATGCTGCTTTAAACAGAGAATATATTTTGGTGTACGATTTAGGGTGGTTTACCTGAAGGGAAGATTTGAGTATAAGGCATGAAAGTGCCAGGCATCAGCAGTTGCTCACTCTTCTCAGTTTCTGACAGCTATTTTAGTTATGGTTAGAGCTCCTTCAAAAGATATCAGTGTCATGTAATTATCTACTTTTGCTGAATTCCATGACTTCACCATCTTCCAAAGTAGTATTGCCATATTTTGGGATAACACACATCAAGAGAAGGAAGACTGAAGATGTTTTGAGGAAGACTCGCTAGTGCTATGGACTGCATGCTAAAGATATTAAGCCTAAATATTCCACTGTGGTACAGCAGGTGATTATCACCTGCACGTATTTTAATCAAACACAAAGACCTTTACAGCAGCCATTAGAATTAATGATGTAGAATAAATATGAAAGAGCATAGTCTCACCACTACTAAGACAGATGTCAGACACATGTTACACGTACCTCAAGGTAATACAAAAGTGGCTATTAGTTGTTATTTCAATAGCAAGATGCGTTCTTGGCTGTGAAAAGCATGAGTTTGCACAGAATGCAACAATCTTCTATTCTAAATCTGATTTTTAAAAGTACTTTACAACTCCTGCAGAGACAGATCATTAAGCTACAATGCCTTTCACAGATTGTGTAATGATTAAAGCTTTAACAAAAAAATTTCCTTTTGATTTCAAGAAACTTTCCTATTACCACTCGGATAAAACAGAAACCTCCTAAAATTTTCATGAACCAAAAGACCCAAAAGCGGAAACAAAACCAAACCCCAAACAGGAAGAGAGATCTTATTCCTTCACAAGCAAAAGGATATTTGCGTGTGACTGAACGACCTGGCTCATGTCCTTACTGTGCCATTTTACTGCATCACAAGTAAAATGCCTTAGGTGTCAGATGGCCTGTTATTTTAGGGAGGGGCTTTTTCTTCTCTTCTGCCGGTTTTCTTTTTGACCACAAAATCTGGTCCACAGATACCTTTTTTGATGATTTCCACCCCCCTCATACCTGGAACATTCCCAAGAAAAGCTGTTTGCAATAATTCAAGCATTTATGACAAAATATGTTTCATAGAAAATAATAAATCCTGAGCAGTTCTAGTAATGTGTGCTGTAAGAAGAAATGCATAAACAGACTGAAAATTTAATTAGAGAATCTCCCTGGGAAAAATGGTTTCCTTCTTACAGTGGGTGGGGGCCATGACTGTAAAATGCAGGGAACTGCAGAGAACTTCTGCCGTAATGGCTGGGGGGTTGCAGACACAGAGAATAGCTACAAATACATTTTTAAAACAGAATAAAAACATATGCAAAAAGAACAAGAAAAATCAAACCGATGCCTTAAAAAGGTTTTATTCGAAGTTGTTTCTAAAAATGGACAGAACTATGCAAAAAACTTACTTGTTTCTTAGGTCATGATATAGGTAAAGGACTTTATTAACCTGTAGTATAAAGAGTGTGTCAACCTGGGTCATAATTTGAACACCAGTAAAAGTAATTACCAAAATATGTAAAACGACATCTTTCATCAGCTTAACGCTCCCTCAGGACCTTTTTGGACTCTGATATTTTCTCCAGGACCTCGTTATGTGTGAGAGAGTTGCCTGACTAGCACTGGCCACAGGAAGATGTTTCTTCCAGAAAAACACCTGGCAATGTAAGGTCCCCAGGACGGCCCCAGTTGCTCTTTGGCTCCATCTGTGCCAATAAATTAAAAATACCCTGAGCAGTTCTCTGTCACAGGGGCCAAGTTCTCTGGAACGGTCCATACAGAAATTAGTAAATCTCCAGCAATGGGCTAGCCACATCTAATACGCCTGTTGGGGATGTTCACATTCATTCTCAAGATATGCCCAGGAATTCTCTGGGAGGGTTAAAGCCAAAGCTTCACCAGGGACTGAAGAACTATTTAACAGTACCTTTAAACAACGATGTTCCTGTACATGTGCCTGCAACTTGCCACTGTCTAATTTAATAAACTATAGGGGTGGCTTTTGCATATTCTGGAATTATTTGAACCCCCACATGATTGAGTCAGCGTCACAGTTTAATGGGTCCCACGCAAATAGCAATGGAGCTTTTTACAGATTGACAGATTTCTGTGGCTCAGCCTCATCACTAGGTAAAATTTAAATTAATGTATTTTTTTCAAAAACACAGATTTGTAAAAATAGAATAAGTCTGCAATAAAACCAACACAGTCTTAAAATTACTTTTTACATCAGAGATTGTCCTACCTTAGGAGCCATTTGAGAAGCAGAATCAAACATCATCTACAACATACCCCTGACTATTCTTGGTATTGAAAGACCCCCTGGTCTTTCAATTGAAAGATCTTCAACATCTTTATGAACTTATATATTGCAATCAGTCTACAATACCCAAGTATTTTCCACATTCCCTTAAAAAAAGCATTTCCTTTTCCATGAAGATACAAATAAGAGATAATGGGAAGACACTGAATTCTTTCCTTTACACCCAATATACTTAACCATGCTAGCAATGCAGAATTAGGAAATACATAACTTCTGATGTCGCTGATACACCAGTTATATTAGGAGGCTGGAGTTGCTTTGACATAACTTGTCTTGAAACTTCTGCCCATACTTTTCCATTCCTCGCCTTGAATTATTTTCATGCGCGCTCTGAGCTACAGGAAAACTAAATTCCTTTTCCCAGGAGCACCATGACAGCTGGCAGAACTGTCACTTATTTCACAGAATTTGTTAATTGTTTGTTTAGTCTAGGAGGAAGAAGATTTTTATAACCCTTTGGTTTAAAGAAGGGTTCCAGGAGCACGATTCCTTATTATGATAGTGGCTATATCACAGCTTATTGTATTTCTTATCACCTCCTTTGATAAAAGAAAATAGCTTATTTTAGAATAAACTTTCTGTGGCATTGAATGGAATGTATAATCCCTGCTTCAGGGTTTGCAGTGGCTCTAGAGATCAGCAGGCATATTATTCATTGTCACAAACTGATATGAATGCAGCATTTTGTTTGAGAATTTCAATGCCCAAAAGACATTCTTCAGTTCCCTGGGGAGGGGAAGGTTATATACTGGTGTCTGTTCTACATTTAGCACTTCACAGTTAACATGGTTCTGTCAGGCTTGTTCAGAATCAGAGCAATCAAAATGAGTACATCAAAACCTATGCTTGAAGTTGTACTTAGCAGTGCAAGAGAAACAAACTTTGCTGCAATATTAGATTCCTACCAGTTCACAATATTACTGTAGATTTTGCCCTGCCTTCACGTACAAATCCATCCTGAACAGTGGAAGAGCTTAATTGGTGTCTTCCAGTTAGAAGAGATTTGTTCTCAGCGGAAGGTTTACTAAGCCCACATGCAAAACCAAGCTCCAGTGGCAGGTCAAAAAGAAAAAAAAAGTTCTCTGCAGGGGAGAAATTCAACATCTGTGAAGATTGCTGTGCTCCTGCTGCTTTAATAACTGCCAGTGCTGACTCCCCTACCCTGCCCAGCCTGAAAAAGGAAAATCTTTGTTATTGTTAAGGAGTCATTCTCTCATATAAAGAGATTACTCAGGATGTATTATGATAGTTGTATGTGTCCCTAGTGGAGAAAACAGTATGTTTAAATGTCGAGAAAGTATATTCTACCCACCTGCCTTCTTGCAGCAGTTAAGAAAATAGAAATCGGAATAATTACCAGTGCAAGCATCTCCAGTGTTACTTACCAATAAGCTTATCAGACCTGGGGGAAAGTTTTATAACCTGTAAGGTAAGAGATGGCTGAATTTAAAAAGATAATCACTTGCAAATCCTCAAAGTAAAAAAATTAATTCTTATGGGGCTTTTTTTCCAATAAATCTGTAATGCATTTATTTATTCACTTGATGCATCAGAAACAGACTGCTCCATCGCCCAAACACTCAAATGCACAGGAAGCAGCAGTGCTTCATAACCACTGCAAACAAAAGGCAATGGCATTCTGAAAAAAATCATGGACTTTGACTTTTATTAAACTCTAAAATCACTTTCATTCATTTTTTTATTTTGAAATCATACCAGAAACACATTAATCTAACTTTAGAAGCAAACAGACTTGCTTGAAAGAGGGAATAACCTGTTTAAAGGTTGTTCTTTTTCCTCAGAAGAAAATCTAAGCAAATAATATTGTTTCAGACCAATTTACAGTTGATGGAAATATTGGAATTTCTTGTATTCTCTCCCATGAGTTGCATGGGCTTCTAGTAAATTACATCGTGTGCAGCACAGCCTCAGATTGGGATTTACAAACAATACACCAAAAGCCTCCAGATATCAGGTTTATAATATAATTGCGGTAGATGTCATTTTTCTAAAATTATATTATTTTTAGCTAAAGAATGATGTCTGCAAAGTCTTTCTTTCACTTTCCGACTTGTAGAGTATGACAAAAGTCAAATGCTTCACAGAGCAAATGAAGTATATATAAAATGGCAACAAGAATTTATCTGCAACAGCGTCTTAAGGAAATAAGAGATTTGCTATTTTTGGCAGTTACTGCTGAATACAAAATGTCTCAATATTTAACTGTGCTATGTCAGCTACATTCACTGACCAGGTATTTTCTAGACAGCTCCCTGAAAGAATAATTGTTCTTTTTCTTTTCCATGGACTGCCAGGCTGGAATAATGTTTACAGGTTTTGACAGACACCTTACACAATAAAATTAATGTTTGCAGGAAGTAGCTACAGCACAACTTGCAAGTGAATGAGAAGTCTTTTTCTCCATCTTATCTTCAAATTAAGGCTCAGACACCTATGGAAGGTAATTGTTTTTACATGACAGCTTAAGCACTAAAGATTGAAAACTGATGAACATATTTACTTCTGTGAATAGGATTATTTTTTTTTTCCCCCAAAGAGGACCCTTTTGCCAGTAAACAGTGTAAGAGTGATGGCATTTTAATATCCAGTGATGGCATTTTAATATCCAGTGGAAGTTACTATTTTCAGACACCAAATATTTCCCAACAGTTTCAGTGCATCTGTTACAAGTAATGAGGACCAAGGAAACAAGGCATGGATTGCAGTCCAGAACTAGCGCTTTGGCCATGTCTGCTATGATATTGGACACTGATCGGAACCATCTTCAATATCTTTTTTCAGATGTGATTGACAAGTTTAATTTATTTGATGTACCCCTTAGTTATAGGAATAGCAATAATGCAGTGGAAGGATGCTGTACAGACGAGTTGCCGTGGCAACAAAGCAGTCAAAGTTAAGGCATGAAACATGAAGGGACTGGATACAGAGAGCAAATTCTCTCTTGGCATCAGAGAATGAGAAGTTTTACAACAAAAGACAAATTGTAGCAATATAAAATGACACTTGCCTGTGACACTGGTAATATCCAGCATATATGACTTTAAACATCCAACATTACAATCCCGAATTTGTGAACACTGAGATGCAGTTTGCTAATCGTGGCATTTATTTACGAAAACAGAGAATTGAACAGCCTAAATCAATGGGACAAACCAGGACATCAGAACCTATTCTTGTGTCTTCTTACAGTTGAAAAACGAAGCCTAGAGGAAAACAGATTTCACCTTTTTCCTGTTACACCTCTTCCCCCAGCTACATGCTCTGACACAGGTGAAGCTACCAAACAGCCCACTTGCTGCCAAGCTGCCGTAAAGACCTCCTAAGGTTGTGAGAGATGAACACAATTCTTGATACTCTTTCCAAAGCAAGAAATACTTTTGACAGATGGATGTAACAGCTTCCATTTTCATTAGCATCATCATCACGGGGAAGTGCCAGAAAAACATACTGTATTTGAGTGAGCAAATTTTCATGGCAATATTTTTAGGCCCCACCGAAAGTATTTCCTTGTTGCAGACGCTTCCTTTGCTTCTCTCGTTGGAAAGCAAACATTAACCAGCAATGCTAAGCTTTGCATACTAATGACCGAGAAATAATTGAAATACAGCACAGTTACAACAGTGTAAACGCTAAAGGACTCGGCTGCCTGGAAATATTGAAATCCCGCCCATTTCACTAGTTTGACTATTTCTGTGACACTGGCTGCACAGCAGGGAGTCAACCTCGCAGGAGCGCCCATCCCAACCGGGCTTCCCAAGGCACTGTGTCAGCCCAGACACAGTGACACTGCACCGGGGGAAAATGATTGTCTTGGGAAAAGGAAAGGATGACCTTTCCTAGTCAACAGTGATGCTCCACAGCGAGGCCAGGCATTGGCAGTAGATGAGAAGAAATGTCACATCAGGTGGCAGCCAACTGATGTGGACCTTTGTCAGCCAGATGAAAAGGAAAGGAAAAGGTTTTAATTCAATAGTTCCTTTTGAGTGTCATTATTTCTCATTGCACCTGCAATTTACAACAGAACACCAGTTTGTATTTACTGTTTATGTCCTCTTTGGAAGTTTGGAATCATACCCAGTATAAAGGAAACAAACACAACTGTGACTTACAATTAATTATTTGTGCTGTAGAATTTGTTTTCGTTATAAACCATCTGCCCTACTTTTAAGCATAAATGTACCTTTGGTTTTGGAGCATTTTATATAGCTTATATAATAGTAAAGCTTACGAGATCTTCTGTTCACTTTGTACATGACTTTACGATGAGCAATAATATTGTCGTTGGTATTTCTTCCATATATCTTCTACCAGGACTGAAAACGGATCAATGCTGTAAACTTCAGCCTCCTGCATCTCTCAATTTAATGAGTACAACAAGCTGCATTAATCACTCCATGGTCAAATTGATAGCACCAAGCATCCTTGAAATGTCTCTTGATGTTTAGCTACTCCCATTTTGGAGGGCTGTGGAGTTCATTCTATGGCAACCATGACAAAAGTGTCTCTGCCAGGACTCCCCCAAGCACAACTCCACACTAAAATCCAATAACTCCATGGGCTATACTCTATTAACATTTTATACTTTCCATTCAAGGGGTCTGTAGCAGCTTAACACCATTAAGCTGAACAACGATTATTTAACATGACTACTGGATCCTTTTCTACCTGCCAGAAGCTTGGGTACAGCATGCCAAAATGTCTTTACCCCAAAATCACTAAGCAATACACTTAAAAGGAGAAGTTCTACATATGTAAAATGGTCAGAACACTATACGTTCCTGTGCACCAGCAGAACCAAGCAGAGAAATTCAGTACCAAGACCGCAGATGTCCTACCTCAAAGCTCAAGCTACTCCATCCAAAATGTACTTCAGCACAGCAGAGTGCCAAACAGCCAAAAAAGTAACATTCTGTAAACCACAACCATTCTTGGCTAGGAATGGCACATGCAAGGGTGAAACAGTGCAGTTTCAGTTTGCAAGAACTATTTGTTACATATATTTCATGCTAGTATGGTGAATAAAAGTGTGGTAATAAATTGGAGGAAATTCAACAGTTACCATGGGATCATCAAAATACATTTTATGTGCTTTAAAGCTAGTTCTCTTTATTAGAATTTTAGATTTTAAAATGTAGTGTTTATGTGAACAAATATTGTAAATAAACTTTAAAGTATGTGCTGTTAACTCTACTAATCACTGAGGAAATCTGCTTCTCAGTGACTTTAAACTGGGAAACCATACTGCACTATATGTGGTCAGTCAGTGGTTTGGTAAAATGACTGTTCCAATAGAATTTCTTAATAAAGTTAATAGAAAGTTCAACGTTATTCTTTCAGCAATCACCAGTCCAACTACTTTAAAGAAACTAAAAAGTAAACTAGCACTGAAGTCAGTTGTGTGCCATGCAGTGACTCTACTTCTTTTTCTTTGTGATTTTATGAAAAGTATGGAAAAAAAAAGAAGCATAAATACACGCAGTAAAATTTTTTTTAATAAAGGAAGCCTGATAAAAATTAAATTTGACATTATGGCAAACAATGTAAAGGCCTAAAAGTATTAAATTGTGCTAAAATATTTATTAACAGAGCAATTTATAAAGAATTAAAGGGGCTGCTTTCTAATTACAAGTAAAACCACAAGGCAAATCTCTGTTCTCACGTCAACACAACCATTACACACTTTCCAGTGTTCCATGCTGTATCAATACCTATACATACCAGGTTTGCTCTTTACAATGAAACAAATGCGATTCCTCTTTTTTTGAACTGGCAGTAACTAGTTTCTGTTGTTTAGAGGATTCTTGATTATGTTTGGTTTCAATTAGAAAGCAGCTACCAGTATTCATTAAAAACTGGAAATACAATGGGAATGCAAAAAGCAAGATAAATTTATTTTCCCTTCCAACGTATAAATACACACCACGACATGTACTTCTTCAAAAAAACAACTTTGTGCTTTGGGTCAAGTTTTCAGATAATTACACACCTCACATTAAAATTCACTGTCAAAGCACATACCTCTTACTTTTCAAAATTTGAGTGGGAATTCACCTGAAAAAGTGGCTTTAAACACTGGGGACACTGTGACCAGAAACATTTTGTTCCCTAACTTTAGTGATTTTTTTTTGTTTTGGTTAGGTTTTTGGGGTTTTTTTTTTTGTTGCTGTTCACTAAGTTTAAGAAACTTAGAAAGCTTTATAGAAAGCTTACACTAGAGCCAATCTGGGACTGAAAACCTCGCTTGACCATCCCCACCCCTGGGAAGCACCAGCTCCCAAAGAGGCAAGCTGAAGCCTAAAGAAACGCACCATCCTGCCCCAAGATACGTGCAGCACCGTGTCCCTGCCTGCTGGAACCAGCCCCACCATTGCTCTCCTCAGCTGCCAAACAAGAGACCAGCACATGAGTCTAGCTGCTGGATAACGGAGGGATCCAGTCACAATTCCCTCACCTCTGCTCCATGCTGCCTGAGAGAGGTGTAATTGGCACTTGAGCTGAAGCACAAGCAAGGTCCTTGTGTATCTGCTGGTTGCTTAGCTTGGAAATTAAAATAAGCTATTGATAGCAATTTGTATGCAGCAGGATGGCTGCGAGGGGAACTTGAGCATGCTAAATTGCAAGTAATAATTCACTGTTCTGTGACAGCTTAACAGAACATAATCACAAAATTTAAAAAAGAAGATTGGGAAAAGAGGACGAGAGGACATCAAGTCCTTCTCTCTGCTCTTCTCACAGAGCTTCTATTTATAAGCTTTCCAATAAAATCTCTTTCTGGGGATGGGAATTTAAAAGTACCCATGACACTATGGTTACCTGCAATTTCTGCATGCAGACGTGTGCATTAAAAACAAATCTCTCTGTTTGTGACAGTTTGATCCAAAATCTGTATGCAAAGCTAACATGCTTCCCATTTCCATACTAGAGAGAATGCCACTTTGGTAGAAATTACACACACTCATATGGATGAAATACTAAATTTCGTAGACTGGACTTTTCTTATCTTTATGTTAAAAGGCTTCTTTGTGCCAGTAAAAAAAAAATACATATTTTTCATACGTGTCCTTTCTGCAGAATGTCCATATCAAGAGCTAAATACATATTTCCTATTTGCTGGTGCTCCAAAAACCCCATTATCTCAGGAAGGGAGTTTCCTTTCTTATCTTCAATTGTGATTTGAAAATATTTCTTGTCCATTTCTCTTATCTTTTCAGCTTTAAATCAATTTCAGCAGCTTGAGAGAAATGTAGATACTCAATATAAAGACAAAGGCATGGCAGAAGGTTGAAAAATCATACTGGAGAGAGCCAAGTACCTGAAGAGAAGGAGGAAAAGGAAGGAGACCAAAAGCAGAAAAGAGGCAGATGTGCACATACACTACACACAGAGTTCACGTAAAGATAAAAACCATACCATATACAATAAGCTCTGTAGTATTTTGTGCTAAATGGAAATATGACAAGCTGTGTTCAGTGGAACAAATCCCCTTTCCAGGAGCAACGCTAATCCCTAAAACCCCAGACATCTGAAAAACTCCACACATCCCTGTTAAGTTACAACAGCAGAACAAACCGAGTCTTTCTAATTTTGTATGTCTCACTCTTTCTGAATAAACTGTGATTTAAATTGCTGATTCTCTCCCTCACCAATGCACATTCATGCACGTTATTTATTGTACTTAAATCATATTATTCTCGGATGGCAAATTAAGGTTGAAAAGATTTCTCACATTTGACTTCAATTCATCTCACTTTCC
>NW_010227444.1:0-32716 GCF_000690775.1 Eurypyga helias | reverse complement strand
CATTTCACCTATTCCTCTCGCTTATTCCTTTTAAAATGACAAATGAAACAGACTCAAATACATTCTGGATTACTGCACAGAAGAGAGTGCTTTTGCCACCAGCACCTGAATGAGACAGAAAATATCAACAGCAAATATATTCTTATATGATTTTTGGTATTACTCAGGTGGTACCACTAGTCAGTAATTCATTTGAGTGAAATAAACCACAAAATATTTTTCCACAATCTTGAGATGAAAAAAATATCAGAGGGTAAAGATCTTTTCTAAGATCCTTTATACTCTTACAGTGAGCAGTCACTATGTATTCTACTTCACATAGCAGAGATTTTACCCACCCACTCTCCTCTGCCTTTGTTTCCAACTTTCCTCAGGTAGCTGCTCCCTTACCTGCAGTGATTGCAATTGGTACTGTAACACAGTACACCACCTTATCCAAGGAAATTTATTGCCAAGGGCAACAATAGATACTTACCAATACCACAAGTGAAACTAATCACATTAACCCTTATAATTACTACTGACACTGAGTACAGCTGTGAGCCAAATTGATCACACAGGGGTGCCCGCAATGGCATTGTCACAGCTGGCGCCTTGCAGGGCTTGGGAGGTAGGGGGGAGTGAGTGGGAAGTCATTTTGCATGCAAGTTAGCATGACGAGGATAAAATACTGTCTCCTGAGTGATGTTTGTATAAACTGAAGGACAAGCAAATCCCTAGCAAAAACCCTGAGACATCCAGATCCACTTGGTAAAGGAAGAGCCTGTCTAGCCGGGCTGTATAGCATAAATCAACAGCACCAGGGTCTTCCGCCGTATCACTGGTAAGAATCTTGTCCAAAAATGTTCTGACACAGAATCCTACAGTGCATCGCTTTCAACGAAAGGTGAAAGATACCCTCTCTAGAGATGCACTATCTTCAACGTAGATGCAACTGAATGAAACACTTTTCTGCAGCAGTTATTCTTTTCTGCAATCGAGATGCTGATTTGTGAAATACCTTCATGTCTCACAGAACTGATTTTCCACAGGCTAAAGCTTCTCAGAAAGATTAGCACAGCACAAAGTGGAATTTGAGGGTGGATCTGCATTAGCTTTTAATTTGGATAAGGAGAAGACACTTGAAGCAGACCTCTTGGTGACCTCCACTCACAACCCTCTGCCTTGCTTTGGCAAGCCGTTCCAGAGCTCAAGATCTGAACAGCGAGACTGAGTTGAGAAGCGCACCCCGGCCACAGATCAGCACTCAGACCAGAGCCAGACTGAAGTAAAACCTCCCAAAAAGCATACAGGGAGGATGTCAAATCCTTAGTAGAATTTTAGTCTACATTTGAGTCCACAAGAGTATTCACACACATACCCACCTTCAATTTAGTACAGTACCCAACTCAGTTTTGAGACGGGGCGTCAGGCTTCCTTGGTAACTAAGCATCCACAGGATGTTTGCAAGTTAACAGTCTTGCGCCTTTAATAGGCATAGCCAGTGACAATTAACCCTGGAACTGCAAAAATGACCCCTGAAGGTCAAAGAGCCCTTTGCTAAGTAGCATGAAAAGGAATGCTACGCTGTAGTCTACACTACATTCACACTGAGACCACAGAAAAATTTTCACCATCACAAATGTCAGCATGGCAATTTCACAGGAACAACTTTCACAAGACATAGAGAAATAGAGAACCAGAGTAAGAACAGATGTTCCAAGCCTGCCATACTAAGGGTTGTGGTATATGTTTGTTGATATTGCCTTTTGTAGGTTTTCTTTTAAATAAACTCAGAAATGCTAAACTTCACCTGAGAAGAAAGCATGTAATATATTCACTTGAACAAAAGGTCCTCTTCAGGTCAGTATTCCAATGAATTTTATTTTATTTCATTTTAGAAGTTCTTTACAATGGCACTGAAAGTGCACTGGTGGGTAGAAAAACCAACAATGAAGAAGCAGATTCTGCAGAATTAATCCTTTTATAATCTTGGAACAGGAGGTCATAATAACATCTTAAGCACATTATAATGTATATTACCTTGTTATACATTTGAAATGCTCACGTATCAAGGCAAGAAGCTATTTCATCTGAAATTTTGTAGAAATCTCAATTTTATCAATAAATTGGAATAAAGAGTTCCTACAAAAGACCATTCCAAGGATAATAATTTTCAGTGTTCATCCCTACAGGAGATGGCTGGGACTGGAGGACACAAACTTTTTGTCTTCTGGAAGAGGAGGAGGGTGGTAGAGAACAGAAACCCAAAAATGCCCACAGGACAGAGGCAGATTATCAGTAGCAAGCTACAGAGGCAGAGGGGACAACTCAGGAACTGATGGAAAGATGAGATAAAGCACTAGATGTTTTGAACAGGGATGGAAGAATGTGATCATACTTTCGCAGGACAGAAAGGGTCTATTTTAAGCCTGCTTTTGCCATGCTGGAAGTTTCCATGATGGAGAAGAAAATAGCACTTTAGCAGAAAATGATCATGACCTCCTCAATGAACCTGACCTCTGTTAGAGAACGTGCCAGTGTGATGAGGGAAATGAAGAATCTTAATGAGGCAAAAGGAAAGCCGGTCGTCCTAATGCAGTATGCTCCTCAGCTAGAAAGCAGCATTCACTGTATTTTGTAACTTTATTTGAATTCAACCTGGTTTATCTTTTCTTAAAAAGCAAGACTATTCAGATAATGAGATAATTTATTTGTAAACTTTTTTTTTCCCCTCACATTTTTCCTCTGAAGGATTAAAATGTACACACAAATCCTGGCAGCTGTGGTACAAACCTGGTTCAGAGAGGTGTGATGAGCCTGTGCAAAATACTGGGGACAGGAGGTGGCCACTGGTTCTGTCCTGCAAGAGGATGACAGGTTAACAGAAGGCTCAGGAAAGCACCTCGACAGTCCGAGACACAATCATGTCCCCCAGATCCCTTTCTCTGCTAGAGACAACTCTTGGCAATCTCACTATTCCATTTCCTAAGAACCTGGAGAATTAGGTTAGATTGCTATAGCGGCATCTCTCACCTTTCTCACTTGTCTCACACCAGGCAGATCCAAATGTAAAGGTTATGTCTATAGTAGTAAATTAAACAGGTCAACTCTCTGCCCCTAAGGGCAATATGGTTCAGCGTAGTTTGCATTCATGCATCTATGTTGTTTTTAACCCCAGAACAGGTATCATCCATCCTGCAATGGGGAGCTGTCAATCAGCCTTCACGCAATTCCCAAAATTATCCATTTACAGGGTCCCAACCCTGCCAAAGAGCATACAAGCATTTAAATATTCTAGCTGATCATGTGCCAATCCTCAGATCTGCTCTCTAGCCCTGTTTAATTTATTGGTATAGACATGGTGATAGAAATCACATGATATGGACTTAAGTTGCTTCTCAGAAAAATGACAAAAAATTCGCAGATAGGCAGATTATCCCACATATGGCTTAAGGGTGAATACAGAGAGACGTTATTGTCAAAATTACCATCCATTTCTCTTTTATGTATTGTTTCCCTTCCCATGTCTCTTCACAGGCAGGGAAGCAAATCTGAAAATAAAGGTCTTTTTTCCTTGAAAAAAGTTACTTGCTGGTAGCCCTTTTTAATCTTTCTCCTTTGTTCCCAGTCAGCTGCTCTTCTAACACAAACTGAATTTGATAAAAGAAAGCTAAAGATGGAGGATAATACTTTGGGTATTTTCAGAAAGCATCTTCCACAGGAAAGCTACAAAAATTGTTAGATTTCCCGTGTTCCACCCAGTTGAAAGGTGAAGATGGCTGTCCTGAACAGCTGCTGGTTTTTAGGTTCCTGAACTTGCTGGGTTGTTTGGTTTGTTGGGGTTTTTTGTTGTTGTTGTTGTTTGGGGTTTTTTTCATAGGTTGGGGATTTTCATGAATTTCCAATCTGACCGGGTGAAATATCCTGTGTTCAGTTTTGAGCCCCTCACTTAAGAAAGACACTGAGGGGCTGGAGTATGTCCAGAGAAGGGGACGGAGCTGGGAAAGGGTCTGGAGCACAAGTCCTGTGCGGAGCGGGTGAGCAAGTCCTGTGAGGAGCGGCTGAGGGAACTGGGAGTGTTCAGCCTGGAGAAGAGGAGGCTCAGGGGAGACCTTATTGCTCTCTACAACTGCCTGAAAGGAGGTTGCAGAGGGCTGGGGGTTGGTCTCTTCTCCCAAGTGACAAGTGATAGGACAAGAGGAAATGGCCTCAGGTTGCACCAGGAGGGGTTTACATTGGATATTAGGAAAAATTTCTTCACTAAAAGGGTTGTCAAGCATTGCAACGGGCTGCCCAGTGAAGTGGCAGAGTCCCCATCCCTGGAAGTATTTAAAAGATGTGTAGATGAGCTGCTTAGGAACATGGTTTAGTGGTGGTATTAGCACTGTTAGGTTAACAGTTGGATTTGATGATCTTAAAGGTCTTTTACAACCTTAAAGATTCTATGATTCTTGGAAAAATTCTAACCCACCACTGTTCCTTCCCAAGCCTTACTTTCCAGCTTACGTATTTCTTTTTTAGGCTCCTGTGTGATCAATTTCTTCTTTATTGATATAGGACTTTTCGTTTCTCATTATTCCATGAAAGAAACAGGTAGTTTAAAAAATGCTCAGATCATATTGTTTTAGCTGAGAACTTGATCCAAGCACAAAGAACTGATAATTCAGCAGCATTAAGTTGATACTTCTGAGCTCAGAAGCTGATGTAACACGCTCTGTAGTGCAGGGGTAACAAACGAGCAGAGCATAGCTCTGCTTACAGCATTATTCCATCTCTGCTCTCCATCTCTAGTGCTCAGGGAGTCCGGTGAGTTCGATCAAGCACTGGTGATTCTCCCATGCCACAATACTCTGCAGGAGACCTTCATATGAGAACTTGTGCAGTTTTGCAGCATTTCTTTCTCATTCTTCACTTTTTGCACACTGATGCACTCTGAAGCACAGAAAATAGCACATGGACCTTAACTTCATTTCTGCTCTATTAGAAAGACACACTTACACAGCGCAAATCACTAGTGCTACCAGAATGGCATGTGCAGAAGTGCGGCAGCCAGGTTCAATACATAAATCCAGCAGCTCAGCAGAACACAATGGGAACACGGAGAGATACACTTGATCCTGCTTAGGACACCTCTTACAGGTGTCGGCTACACCTCTGCATCAGTTGCACAAGGAGCAATTCAACCTTTTTGTTCTATATTTGAACATTTTTCTGTAGCTTCAGCAGATTTAGTGGTATGGTCTGGTGGTACATATTTTCAATTCAAGAAATGCCAGTTAATGAAACCAAAAGCCGTATCTTACCCTATTACAAAACATGGTTCTAATCTGAAAATTTACAGTGTATCTGTTTCTCAAACTGTATATTCACTTCATTCAGAGCCATATATTCTGACAGTCTAGATAAGTGGGTAACTTTAATATAAGGAAGGACTGTAGTGGTGGTCTATATTAGCAAATCACTGTTTGGAAAGGTTCTTTTTGGTGCAATTTGCCCTCCACCTGAAGCCTTATGGTGCATGTTGCCGGCAGCCCTGAGCACTTTCCTGCTTGGTGGAACCAGGGTGGACTCAGCAGCAAGTAGCGCAGCACACTTAATGTGGTGCAGGAGGTCACAGCTTTTTGAGTCAATTTACCAGGTAAAATACACACTGGGATCCAATGCAGCCTTAACTGATAAGCCACTTGGAGCATGAAGTCCACAGCTCAGTTTTTTAAGAATACTGTACACAAAAGGTTATGTGAGATGACTCACACATGCCCTATCTACAACAATGATTTCAGTTTGCAAAGTTGCTGCAGCATCCCATTTCCCAAAGGAAAACTGGCCAGCAGTGAATTTCCCAGTCCTTACTTTTGAAAACAACTGATTTTTCCTCTTATTTTAAAGCCAAAATTTTCTTACATACATGTTCTTAAAGAATACCACATATTCAATTTCTAAGTGTCAAAATGTACCACCGAATCCAGCTTGTCTAACTTTAGTTGCCAAAAAGTTTCAGATAGATGCCTTTTATTGCCATTGAAGAGTAACAGGCATAGACAGAGAGCATTGTGACCTTGGTGGGATGAATCCAGGGCTGTGAGACATGCTTAAGATGACCAAAAAAAGGAAAAAAAACTTCTCTACCTTGTGGATTCTCCCAGTTTGATGCCAGCAGGATCACCACTACAGGCAATATGTAGTTGCCACACCATACAATACAATCCCACGTTACAGAGACATAACGCCTACAATACATTTGCAGATACAGGCCACAGCATCCTTCAGAATCAATCAGAGGATCAGAAGTTTTAGGCAGATACTTAAAATTCCTCAGGAGCTCAGGGCCAGTCAGACCACCGCTCACCAAGAGAAGGAAGAAAATTCTTTATGTGAGCTACTTCTTACCCACAGCCCTAGCATGATATGACTAGCAGTCTCCAAGTAATGAAAATAACATTTTTCACAATTTTACTGTTCTTAGCTCAGAGGGGGTCTCTGCTGCATAAACAGAATTTGTGAAGTTCCAATTACAGCACCAAAAACCCACCCGCTTATCTGTAGCTGCCATCACATTAAATATGACAATAATTGGGTTGAACAGATGTGTAAATCAGGGCAGAATCTGACCTGCCAAATCTCTATTATTAGTGATGTTATACACTGCATAAAACTCAAATTGTCTTTCAGACTCTGGCTGAAACCTGCATATCTGCCCATTAAAGAAACAAAATCTTTTTCATTTAATGCTGTCCAAATTTTGAACTGAAATAAATAAGGAAAGAATACATAGCCCCTAAGTTGTCATTTTCTGCCACCAAATACAAGTACATATATAGCAAATCTTGGAAGAGAGGAGAAGCGTCAACTAAGGCATCAAATGGGCATACAATGAGAACAAACACTGTTAAGGAAAAGATTTTCAGTAGCACTTATAGGAGCCATTATTCAAAGCATGCATTAGCTCTCAAAAAGCAGAAGTGGGTATCTTGCATATCCTGGTTTTATTCACAATTAATGATGTTTTCTTATCTAGACAGTAAACGTTTAAATCACATTTTCAGTACAAGAAAAAAATTATCATTCTTCTCAGAAGTAGCAATTGAAACAATTTCTAGCATTTCAGAAACGTTACTCTATCGCACAATGTATTGTATATGCCTCTCAAATAATCTGTTTTTCGCAACACTTGTGAAACAATTTCTGATAAACAGTCAACAAGGACCCGGGGGCATGCCTGCTATGGCTGTTCCTCACCATGGCAGGACAACGTGCGTGTGGCCAAGCGAGCATGGCAGGACTGGTACCTCTGGGAGACAAAGCCATCTCAGACTTAATTTTATCCCACACAACAGATAAAACGTGCATTGTTCCTATTTATAGAGAAGTCATCACATGTTTTCAACTCCCTCTCCACAGAAGGAGCCAAAACACATTCTTATTGGTGAAAAATGGACTATCTTTTGTCCCCATCTTCACTGCCACCACAGCTGGAGTTTGCCAGCTCTGCAGCACCTAACCTAGAAAGCAATGCATCTCTCAAGAAGGAAACCCAAAACTAAGCGCAAGCTGCCAAGCCTCTCCTGCAGTCTGTAAGCCCATTTCTGCTTTCCACTGTTTCTTGGCCTTCTTGAGCTCCTGAATATCAGGAGATCAGGTGTACCACAGTTTAGAAATGGCAATGTCACCCTCAGACTCTTTGGATGCAACTAATCCCAAACCAGAGGGATTTGCTGCTAGACCTTTCAGAGGGCCAAGGACATCCCTGCCTGACCGCAGCAGTCTCTTGTGAAACATTTTGTTCTCTCATTGTTAGTCCCGTTTTCTCCAGTCACCAGATACACATCTCAGCGTGTTATTGCCAAGGAGCTGGGTCTCCACGTGAACACATCATTTCCCTAGGGTGACCTGCTACAACCAACTCCAGCTCCTGCAGAACCAACGGCAGTGGCTGGTGGCACGACCGCCCAACAGCCATGGCTAGCAGCCAGCCAGAACTGGCACAGGTCAGCATGAGACCTGTTTGGTGGAAAGGGAAGGAGGGTTTGCTTGAGCAACCAGGACTAGCAGGTGAGCTCAGCAGTGGCCAGGGGCCAGGTGCAGCA
The DNA here is from genome assembly GCF_000690775.1 of Eurypyga helias. NCBI lineage: Eukaryota > Metazoa > Chordata > Aves > Eurypygiformes > Eurypygidae > Eurypyga > Eurypyga helias. Next base: position 24,647 of record NW_010227444.1, on the reverse strand, counting down.
CTCCAGCATTGACCAGTGGCACCCAGCTCCTGACAGATTTAGCCCATGCGGCTTCAGGCCTACACAGTTGGTGGGAAGAGGGCTGCCCTGACATGCCTCCACTGCATCCCCCTCCCAGCAGGCATCCTGCTGCTGAGCGTAACCAGCTCTGCTGCCGACAGGGCTGATCAGCTTACCTCTATGTTTTTGAAGGAGGATGCTATACACAAAGCACCAGAAACTTGGAGGAGAGGAGATGGTGGAGGCTGTGCTGCATGGTCCTGTGCACCATACAGTCACCTCAAGCAGCCACAGGCAGAAACAAACTCGGGTACCCAGGCAACCCAAAAACCTAAAGAGCAGTAACAGAGTCCAAAGAACCTTTCTTCAACGTGCCAGTGGGGTGTTCCCAGTATCCCTCATCCATTACACCTTCTTAGCTGTGCTCCAAAGCCAACATGGCACAGACAACAGCAAATCCCATCATTCAGGTCTCACAGCTTCAATGGGATAGAGTAACTGCAACCAACCTACAGCAGTCCTGTGCGATTGCCGTTAATTTCAATCACAGCTACATGAGTTATTTGCATAATTGAAACTAGAGCAGGGACTGAAATCCCAAAGGAGATGTGATCTGCATCTCCCATCTATATACTGAAAATGCCACCATTCTATTTTAATTCAGCGTATCAAGTTCTCACATGGGATCCAGAGCACACAACTTAAACACCAAGAAAGTGGTTAGTGAATAACTGCAGACTACAAAATTTGAAGAAAATCTGTGCAGGGAAAATTTTCAAATATTAAGTGCATCTCAGTTGTTGAGATACCCAATTTCAGTTTTTTTGACAATGGACAGACAGGAAAATCAAAACCATTGACCATAAAATATAGGTCCTCAGTACAGAAGCCTTTAATCTGGTTGAACGACTGAATTTCATCCAAAAAGCTCTTACATAAGATATTTCTCTGTGATTAATAAGTAATTACCATGCATTGTTATCAGTCTAGAATGTCTTATGACACAGGGAATAGATCTATTAAACTCATGGATAATAGACTGAATCATGAAGTCCTTCTTTACACTGATTTTACATGAATTATTGTTCCGGGTTCCTTTCAATGAAACCTGTCATTCCTATCACTGTACTTCTTTTTCTTCTTTTAAATGTTTTAATTGGAAAAAACAGGCAGAAAAGAAGCCACCTTAATGACTAAAAACCAAATTCCAATAAACGCATCCATTTGTAGTTTTGTTCTAAAAAATTAGTCACAGTGGAACTACAGTGAGAGGGATATCTGAGTTGAAAAAGAGATACTAAATTACCTACTGTGCCCTCCGATTCCTTAATTGTCAAGTAACATTTAGTTGTTATAAAATGTACTACTCTTACCTGTTTATTTTTTCAATAGTGCTTCGTCTCATACTGTGTATTTCATTAAACACTCATCTTTGTGCAGACCTTCAAATGGGGGGTGGGGAGGGTGGGGTGTTAGTGCTGAAGAACACTAAGAGCTGTGGTTTGCATTTCACCCCCTGCACTTCAGAAACTGCATTCTGCTGGCAAAGTGCTTAATTCTTTTTTTTTCACTTTTAAGTAACAAGTATTTAAATTATTTATGCTTTCATGGGTTTTGGTTTTTTGGGGTTTTTTTCCTGGTGCTTAACTTTAAATATTTTTATTTTCTGGTGCTTAAATATAACCACTTTTATTCTTGAGAATGGTGGAATTAGAAATTGCTGGATTCACTTAGCAAAACTTTGCCTTTTAGTTCTCCAAAGCTTCAATAATTCCAGAGCTGAATTACAAATCATCATTTTAATAGATGTCCTCAACAGTTCATCTTGGACATAATGATTACTGCAAAGTGACTAGTTAAGACCAGAAAATCAGTTCTTCAGTCATCTGTTGGGGAATTAAAAATGCTTTACTTGAGCTGTGATATTCATGATTTGCTTACCTTCTCGAGTTTGACTGGCTAGCATTGCCTTACATTTTGTTTTCTTTCAATAATTTATGTATTCCTCAGAACACTGAAATATCAGCATCTGTGATCAAGTCAAATCATGTCACGCTCAATAAATTATAATTCAGAATTCTTGCCAATTCCTGAAATATCTTTAATCTTTAATTTGCAATTTAAGGTTCACATTTAAAGAGAAACTATTGAAAGGGAGTGCTACTAAGAAAAGTATCAACCCCCCAAAGACAGAGATTTATTAATGTCACCTGTAACTATTTTAAAAGAAATCTTCAAAGCCGGATATGTAAGTAATACACAGAAATGCAGGTTTCTGAAAAAGCAGAAAAATAACTTTCAAAGCAAAGCAGAGATAGAGAGGTATTGATGTAGTGCAGACATCTGCCTGTGCAGTATATTACCTTTAAATAATATATATAAATGGTGTAAATGCACTTTAATTATTAGCATTTTAGAGAACACTTTTTTCCTATAGTTGAAATCAGCTGTCGTTATGTGTTAGTGTAATATTTTACAGATTTTTTTTTAATAACTGTATAAATGTGTATATACAATGGGTTTTGTCACACACAAATACATAAAATACACCACAGAAAAATACAATTGTTTCTATTATGCTCTAAAGTAATAAATGTAAAGCAAGTAAAGCAGTGTGTTCTTTCAAGACTTCCCCTAAAATCTGCTGTGACCATCTCTGCCTCAATTATATAAATACAACTACCTTCCTTTTTGAAAAGAGATATATGAAAAAAAAAAAAGCCAAACTTTAAAATTCAGGAATTTTAATTAAAAATATAAAAATTCATTTTAAGAAATTTAGTATTAAAAAATTAAAATGACAACACACAGTATAGTGGTTTACTATTTTGTTTCTTTCCCTGGAAGAAATTAATTACTTGGCATTACATACCAGTTAGGCCCTTTCTTTATTTTGAGAACACTCCCAAACAGTCAAAGTCCCAGTTCACTTTAGGTAGTGCCCTGTTGAGTTAGTGCTCCACTGTTAATTAGAAATGCTTCTAGTTAAAACAATGCAATTACAGAGGCATAAGGATGGACTAAGTGAAATCAGATGGAGCCACCCTCTCCAAGCTTCTCCATCCTGCTAAACTGGCATAGAAATCATACCATTCTTCCATTATTTCAGTAGTTCTTTAAAACATGAATGTAAATATTGAGCTGAGGGGGTTAGACAAGCAATTCAGACCATAAAAAAGCATCAGTCGGGTTTACTCAGATCACTAGGCTGGACTGTGCCATTTCCATGTTAGCATACATACTCCTCTCTCTGTTTTCCCCACGGCTGGATCAAACAGCTAGGCACATCACACGCCCTTCCTCAGGAGGCGTTAGCTGGGGTCGCCACTGGGAGGCAAAGGATGACAGGTTTGCATTTCTCCCAGTTTCAGCAAATAGTCACAACATTATTCCACACAGCTATCGAGAAATTGCAGCATCCCTTATCTCACCTGTGTGTATAGCTTAATGCAGTCCCCTCCAGCACTTCTGAAGCCCAAAGCAGAAAAGGACCCCAGCACATCGCACCTCACAAGATACAGCTCCAGAGGAAGATTCCCATGACTAACCTCTTCCCTAGGTAAAATTACATATTTGAATAAGAGCTCCTTCAATCAGTGCTCCAATTAAATTATTTTTCCTTAACAGTAGCACAGAGAAAACTTACTGCTGACCTCCCCCAGCATGAAGCAACTCAAACACACAGCATACCCATAGCACAACTGATGCCGAGCTCAAACCATCAACCCAGCACTGTAGTCACTGCCAAAACGACAAGTAGCTGCAATACATATTTGAATAAGAGCTCCTTCAATCAGTGCTCCAATTAAATTATTTTTCCTTAACAGTAGCACAGAGAAAACTTACTGCTGACCTCCCCCAGCATGAAGCAACTCAAACACACAGCATACCCATAGCACAACTGATGCCGAGCTCAAACCATCAACCCAGCACTGTAGTCACTGCCAAAACGACAAGTAGCTGCAAATTCCTTGGTTTTTTTTTCCTGTCTTTGACAAGGTGGGTGAGTAGTGCAGTAATGCTGATCAACTTGCTGGCAGGCAGTATATACGTGGTGTAGATGGTTCAAAAAGGAAGGGGAAAAAGAAAAAGCCATGTGTAAACAATTAATGCATCTGTGGCAAAGCCTCAAGTAAATGGGTTGGTTTGCCTTCTGGTACTTAATTAGTACGTTCTGTTCAGTACATACTGTGTCCTCAGTAAGCAATGCTTCCAAAGCAAATTAAAAGGAGCATAATAAATCTTGCTTTCTCTCCAAACATACAAATATCTCTCTACACATATATACTATATATCTATATATATATAGACTTAAATGTATTGAGAGAGAGAAGGTAAAAAATAAAGTTGCAGGAGGAAAACAGAGCAACAGCCATCATGCTCGTTTCTTACTTTTCTGAGAAATTAGCTTTGTAGGGATGTAGAGCTGATGACAGCCGGCACAAGGACAGAACTTGGTGAATAATAAAGACCCGGTATTTTTTAGATGTATCTCACAACTTCATCATTTTGCAGATCAGTTAAATGTACTTTTATGTCTGAGAAAAAAAGCAGTAAAGTGTAAACTGACTCACATAAAAGTCTGAGTGCACATACAAGACAAAATGTATGTGGCAATATATCTATTTTCTCAAGTCAATAATTTTCTACCAATTATAATGCATTTCACTACTAAAGATAAACCTTCTACCTTCTAGTGTCTTGGGGTTTTTTTTCTGAATTTGCCTGTACTGGGAGCAGGCTGTGACCCCTGAGTGTTTTCTCACAAGTCATCAATGCAATAACGAGACGTTTGGGCTTCTCGGCATTAGTATCCTTGTGCTTTTCAAAATGGCCACACTGTAAAAGATGGTGCTCACCCAGCAAGGGAGAAAAAATGATGCTGTATTAAGGCAGAATAGTTTACAAAAGCAATGTGAGACTTAAAGTGATACACAGCTTGTGTTTATAAAAATTCATAAGCATTTCAAGTGCGCTCCTAAAGGAATCATGTAGATGCTGCAACAAATTATTATATAATGCAATTAAACACAAAAAACTGCAATAGTAAAATAGCATTAGGGGACAGGTTTTCATTGCTGTAGCAGTGGCAGATTGCAAGCAAAGATCCCATTAGAGGTAATGGGAGCTAAAGTTATAATCCACTGTGCAGTGTCAAAAATAATATCCCTGTGGCTTTGGCTGAAACTGGCAGAGTTAAGGCAGCAACCTGATTTCTAATTCTCCCCATTGTGTGCAGACAGCAACCCTCACAACAGCCCTCTTCCCCTTCCCCCTCCCAAACACATTTTCAATAAATCCACATATGAGCACAAGGGAGGGAGCGAGGATCAGGCATGCTATATATAATTGTGTATTTCCTTTGCTTTTGTGGGTTTAAATCAAGCTGTTACTTTATTTTAGCATAGCTAATGGTTAGAGCAAAGGACTCTGAGATCTCTGATGTTTTTCACTTCGTAGCGATGGATAAATCGCCTTTGGACTCGTTAGCCAGGCTGTTGGCAAGGTGAAGTAAGCTGCTCCCCCCTTCCAAAATCACCCTTCACCTCCTACAGAAACAAACTGCACCAGCCTGTGGCCAGTGCGAAGCTCTCGTGATTCCACAGTGCTACGGCTGGTAGCAGTATTTCTTAAACGAAATACCTCCCGTGGGATCATTGCATACCCACCAAGATCTTATTACCTACTGTAACAGGTTTTACTTTTCACTTAAGCTCTTTCAGAGGACGGTCAGCTCTAAACCCCACCCGCCCACACGCAAATGCTGCAGGCCAGCTCCGATCCAAACCTGTGGGCTGGGGCTTCCTCCCATCCTTAAACCAGACCTGCTAACTCCAAAGTATTGGAACATAAATAAGGCACATATGGAATCTGCCAAAATGTGTGTAGGGGTTTTATTAATTTATGTAACTTCCAAGTGTTTGGGGTAACATGTTTACATTACTGCTGGAAAAGGGCCTGACCCATGCTGAGAGATGGGCTTTCACACCTACGTGTGGTTGATAATGAACTGTCCTGTCTGTAAGTTTGCAAATGACACCAAAGCGAGAAGAGTTGGAGGGCAAGACTACCATTCAGAGGGAACTCGATAAGCTGCAAGTAAGACCATCAAAAACTTCATGAGGTCCAAAAAAGACCAATGCAAAGCCCTGAATGTAGGATGGATCAACCCTGTGAATCCCAGCAAGAGGCATCGACTTAGCTGGGCAGCAGTTCTGCAGAAAACCAACTCAGTGTCCTGATGGATGAGTCAATAACCTCTCACTTGAACCCACCCAGCCTAAATGTCTATCATTCTGCCTTCCAACAGCTCACTGTCAAGACATTTTTTTATATACAATGCATTATTTACCCTTTTCCATCCAAATGTGGCAAGGAATTAATCCCATTTTACATCAAGGAACAGTAGCCATCCAGTGAATCAGTGGTAGAAACAGAATTAGAAAACAAGAATTAGTGGCTCCCAGTTCTACCCGTTACCCATTTAACTGTAATGGTTTTACATGAAAACCTTGTCTTGCCTGGGGCTGCTTTCCTGATGTGTTTTAACAGCACTGAGCACAACAGCTTTCTGGCCTACAACCGATAATTCTTGGCATTGCTGTAATGCAGATTATGATAATTATTAATAATGTGCTGAGGTATGAATAAATTATGTGGAATATACAAAATTATTCTGGTGCAGAGCAGTGAACTCTAACACAAGAGAAAAAACTTACTCATGGCAGAATACATGTATTAAAGTAATAATTGTCACACAAGTGATAAACACTGGGACAAAGTTTTTTGGGAAAGAACATTCTTCTCAATGTACATTTGTACATAACTTAGCACTATCCACAACCAGGACTGTTACATACTATTGTGGTCCAAATAAATATATACATACATAAACAAAAAAAGAAGACAGTAATACTAAATTTGAATCAAACAGAGACCTTGTCTCCAATACTGAAAGAGGAAAAAGGTCAGGAGAATTCACACAGTAGAGAAAAAAGGTTTGCTACACCCATATCTCTTCCTTTTTTTTGACCATCTCAAATGACAAATTTAATAACTGGGTAATTCGAATGAAAATTTCTGAATCAATATTCAGTAAAACTAACAAACATGGGTTTCGATGCAAGCCATTTTTGGATTGGGCAAACTATTCAAGCCACTTTTGTACTCCCCCTGTCACAAACTAATTACTAACATCAGTGTGAATGTGACTAGGGCAATAAAAGCTTTTGAAGGTATTGTCCTGCCCTCAGCCATTCGGTCATTTCTAAAATTTCCTAGACCCACCTTCTTGTCCAGCAGATTCAAAAGCTCACTCAAAAACCAAATAAGTGTGACCTAGGCTCATTTTCCAAGGAAAATATTAGGAATCTACCAAACATGTTAATCCTCTATAGTGAAAGGGTCAAGTACAAAGCCATGTTTTACTTGAAGTTTGTTTCCACCTGGAAAAGAAGGGGTATGAGATGAACTGAAAAAAGGAAGGAAACAACCCACAGTATCATGTGTACTAAAGTCAGTGGCAAAGTCTATAAATAACCTGAAAGGATGAGAGGTTTCTCTGAACTTTTCCAAAATAGCTGGCATGATTATTGTGCTTTGTGCATTGCTTCTGCCACTGTCTTTTAATTGTTTGAGTGTTCACTGCTTTTGACTTCTGAAGTATCTTTTATTACATTCTATGTTTAATATTATAATGCACAAATATGAGCTACAAATGAAACAGTGGAAAGAAGTTGATGGCATAAGCTGAAGAAAAATAATGTTTTTATAAATAATATTTAATATCTTTCACAAAACCCAAAGTTCAAATCCTGCCTCCAAAAAAGTAAATGGCAGAACAAAGCATTTTATCCCACTTTTTGGTACAGCATGCTTCAGAAATGAGCAAGAAAGTTAGGTAATAACACATTACAAATCCTATGATCCTTTGGTGTTCTAGATGCTATCTGCTAGAACAGGTGCAATAATTACTGATTCCTGGGGCCTAAGTGCCTATGATCGTGTGACAGCAAGGATGACTCCCAATTAATTTCATATAGACAACTGGAAAGAAAATAATTTTCAGCTCTTGACTCTACCTTAAGCATTGCTAAAACCTTATCCACCATAGTATCAGTGAAGAGGCTAGATTCTAAAACTGAAAGTCTTCACAGACAACCATTAATCCCCTGGGTCACTTATAAACAGTGCAACATTTATCATATCTTTTAGGGTGTGCAAACAACATGGGCTCCAATCTCTGCATTCAAATGTAGCTCTTAATACGTATGAGTGAAGTACATGCCCAGAAAGACAATTAATCTCCTGGGTCTTTAAAATAAATAGCAGTTTTCTAGCAATGATTTTTAACTGCTGAAGTCATGGACACATATTCATAATTGATTTAAGTAACTAATTTTGTCACCAAATAAAATTGTTGTTTCTCCTTTTAGTTCAGTGGAGACCTGCTTCAAAATTAATAGTGTAATATCTCAATTAAACAGAAAGATCCCACATAAACTGTACATTTTGATAAAGTCCTAACAATTTTACATCTAGAGCTACATCATCAGAGTTGCAACAGTCCGCTCTTTATCATATTCTTGTTTCAACAAATACCAGCTGCTGTAAACACCGTAAGAAAAAATGCCTGTTTGGTAAACGTCCACAAAGAAAGGTTCACACCTACAATTTATTAGCATTTCCACTATTTAAAACAAACAAACAAAAAAAAAAAATCTGAGAGCATGTGCCCTTCTTCACCCTACATCAGTTGAGTTTAGGCTAATGAAAATAAACCTGACAGTAACAAAGGCTCTAACATCTCTAACACAGCCCAGTGCACACCTTCCATATTTTGTTACTGTAAAAGCATCAAGAAGTAGAGGAAAATAAAAGAATATCAGTAAACCTCATTGTTCTTAGCATCAACAAAGGAAAGGGAAACAGGCAGTCAGACAATAAATATTAAACAGCAGAGATTCATTCTCTACACTCAAGAGTTCCTTCTAAAAATGAAACTGTCAGCGTTGAATATAAATGTCTGTTTATTATTGATCTTTTGGGACCTGCAGTTGTACAAAGTACTAAAGACTGAAAAATCTCTGTGTTTTGAAAATCAGACACTGAGCATTTTGATAGTAAAAACAGGGGAAATAATTAATATATATTTTTTAAAATCCTTATTTTATAGCTCTCCATTCATCAGAGCTTTATTTGAAGTTTTTGTCTCTCTTGTGTTAAAAAACAGAGTTACGATTCTTCAGGAAACACTCTCAGTGGGAGGTATCTTACAAATTATTACACTAAATCGAGGACACCTCTTACAGTGCAAGAGTATAATCTAAACACAAACATTAAAGATGACCAGGGAAAAACACAGCAACTTCTCAGAAGTGGAGAGTAAGTTAAACAATCGAACATGAAATGTTGGTTAGAAGGACTGTAATCATGCAAAACCCTGGTTAGAGTCTTAAGCCTAGACAGAACATAGATAATTTGGCTTGCAAACCCCTTTCACTGAACTAGAAGAAAATCTCTTCCTTAGTGTTCACAGAATTAGATCTTCCAATATTTTTTTTCCAAGCTTTTCTTGGAAAATTTCATACAATTGCATTAAATAAATTGTAGGGTTAAGTCTTCTTGCTATGTCTCATCAGCTGGGAAGAGAGGCAATTCTACCACCTTGGGTGAACCCACACTGCAAATTGGGCCATGACAGGGGCACTGGACCTCCCAGCTGGGAGCCAGTTTGTCTGCTGGGCTGTGCAGAGTTACTTGTTCCAAAACATACGCAGGACTTTTGAAAGCCAGTGACGCACTATTCTGACATTACTATAGTACATCATGCATGGAAAGTTGGAATGGAAAATTAGGTAGGTGTGTAACTTCATACGTTCCAGCACAGTTCATAAACCTTACTGCACTGAGCTGGAGTGAGGTTTTTAGGAGCTTCCTTGGCACTCGTGAGTTCTCCAGAGAAAGATAAACTTTAGCAAGGAGAGACCAAGATCGCACGGCTGGACAGAAACAAATAATGCAGGGAGATGAGATGTGATTACTCTCCGTGCTTACCAGAGTCTTCCACCATGAATCAGAGACACTCCCTGTGCAAGGGGTGAATCACACTGCAAAGCAACTGAAACCAGAAAACTGGTCTCCCATCATGACAGACAAGCAGCTCCTCTTGAAAATGAGCTGGTAAAGGCAGGCATACATCCTGTTTAAATCCTGGTAAAGGCAGGCATACCTCCTGCTTAAATCCAAGGTGATCCTCACAAAATGCAAATGGAGCAGCCTCAGATCCCAATAAGTCTGTAGCAATGGTCTTTGGGAAGGAAGTCAGACCAAGAATGCTTGCAGGTCATTCCCAACGCATTTCAGCCCCCAGTGCTACAAATGGGCCCACTATCAGATGTGCGAAGACTCCATGACCCTGGAGGTCATGGCCTAGGAAAGCACACAAAAGACATCTGTGGTCCACAGTGCATGGGATATAATACTCCTCAGGATTGTCAATTGGAGCTCAGTTCTCTGCAGGAAGAAATGAGCCATGCTTGAAGGAAAGGAAGATCTCCAATGACAATGGCTGTATTCTGTATTTTGACGTACATTATTTCCATTCAGCTAAAACGACAGCATGTGCAAAGGCTGCAGTAAAGTGAAAAAAAGAATATGTAGCACAGGGCAGGAATTTAGTCTCTTTCAGATTTTTTCATCTTTTCCTGGAGATTTACACACAGTGGTTTTCAGACGGGAAGCAGTAGCCGATGCCATCCCATCCTTTGCTTTTGATTCTCATAAATTCCTATTAGGTTCAATTCTGATCTAGTAACTTGACATACTGTGAAATGACTATAGATTCCAGCTCTACCCAGTCAAGAAGCCATAGTAACTGCATTGTGAGAGGGATGGGCCTTGGCTCTGCTCTTGAAAATTTAACACATTTTATCAATTGATTTTCAAATGAAATACGCTTATGTCACATCAAACCACAGCAGTATTAGGTTTCCTCCACACTTTATGCTGCTGAATTCAATTGCATCATTTGATCCTAATTGCAGTAAAAAAAGACAAACGGCTCCTCATGTTAATAATACTCAAACAAGGTAACTGCTTAAATTGTATCTAGTAACAACCTGGGAGTCAGCACAATCACTACAAACTAACTGCAAAGTATATGAAGCAACAAAGAGACAGCAACTTGTATTGGTTATAAATGAAGATTTAAAGTCAACTCTAAGTGTAGTATCCCCCAGTACAACAGAAGTAAAATTTTGCTGTGACAAAGCGTAACTGCAGCAAAACTGATCCAAGAAGCCTAAAACAGCCCAGCATAGGCATATGAGAAAACAGAGCTTCTGCTCATCTCCAGACGTTCAGCAGATTCTTAAATAAAGCGGAACAATAAGCTCCAAATCTGGATCAAAATACCCAGATTGCAAGACTATTCCTATCATGCCTTACTCCTGTTCTGAAAAAGCAAGATTTCTTCTTTCTTACCCTGGGCAGCTCTTTCTCATCCAACCTCTGCCTGAAGGAACAGATCAAGCAGGCAGGGCTGTCTCCCATCCACGTACCTTCCAAACACACAGCTCTCACTGCTCCATCAGCTTACGTCTAACATTTTCAAACATATACATGACTTATTGTGGACTGGGTATTTCCAGAAAGGAAAACACAGTATTAACTACACAGTTTTCTTTTTTCCTGGAAGGACTTCATTACAACTGCTATGTTCTTTCATATGAGAAGCAACAAGCTTGAAATATATCCCCCTGTAGAATATCTAATTATAACTACAAAAATAACCAGACTGTTTGCTTTGATCTTCATAATAGCTGTAAATTCTAAGTACTGCATTAATTGTATATTCAAGCTCCATGAGCAATTGTGTTTATTTCAATCATTTTTCAATTACCAAATCAATTTTCATAGTTACCTCACCTTAAAAAAAAGTTTCTAACAAGGAACTTTGGGTACCTTAGCCTAAAATGACAAATAAAATTCAGATGAATAATTATGAACCAGGATAAACTGTGACTGCAGTATACACTTATTAAATTTTGTAGAAGTATTAAGGCAATAGCTACTGGAATATAGTATCACAAGGTTCATATATACTGGCAAAAATTGTATTAAAATAATATATTAGCAATAGAACACAGAACTATGTAGGTCAAAGAAATAATGTTCATTTTCATTCATCTTCACGGGAATGAAACCTTGAATAATAGCATCCTTAGTCTGGAATTCCTTGGTTCTTGTTGTTTTGTATCACGCTTCTAGTATCATTTAGAAATCATATTATCAAATAATTCAAAGGCAAATTTTAGATACTATATAATAGATATGACAAAACATTACAAAAATTATTTTTATCTTTCTAATGACACCATTTATATATATAATACTGTAAAGTTTTTTAAATGAGGCTCATTTAAACTTGGTAGTTTTCTGCAAAATTTTTTCTGAAACCAAAAGACATATTGTGTTCTTAAAAATAATAATTAAAAAATTCTGTCCATACCCAGATGCGTAACTACTTTAACTTCATAAAGTAACTATAAAACAAAACCAAAATCTCATATGGTGAAAAAAATACTGATTTTAATATCATTCAGTATTAAAAACCTAAACTATCTTAAGTAGCTTTTAAAACAGATTTTATTAGACATTTCACATTAAATGTTGTTTTTATACTATTTTCCAGCAGGGTTTTTTTTCCCCTAGAAAAGTTAATTCTATAAAAGGATATATTTTTAAAGAGGGAAGTTACATAAAAATTAGGAAAATTCTACCATGTTTACAGTAAGTGAAAATTTATGTGTAAAAAGTCTAACCCTTATTGCTGCCAATAAAAATACTCTCATTCATTTCAAAAGGTTCATGTAACAGGATATTTGGACTGATTGTCTAAGCTGGTATTAATTGTAATTTTTATTTGTTAACAAATGAAGTAGCAAAGGACCACCAATGTTGTACAACTTGTCTGCATAGTTGTCATCACTAGGAATGGTGCAGAAAGTTGTTTCCTGTCATAGAACATACTCACAAACAGTGTAGGGGGGAAGAAACCACAGGAAGCCACCTAGTCCAGCTGCCTCCTCCGAGCAGGTTGCGCGGAGTAACAAGTGCTTGTATCAGATCAAACCTTTACTCCATCCAATACAGAATATACCAGAAGATGAAACAAAGGATTTACATGCAGTACATGTTGGGCAGCACTATATAAAAGCAAAAAAATTCCTTTTGCCAATTAGACGCAACCAGCAGAGATTCTGAGTGTTATTTGATTAATATTTTCTCCATCTTTGCAAATTGCAGTGATGTTCACAGTCACGAAATAACTGACCATCCCTCTTTTAAAGCCCAGACATCCTTTCCTGTGTCTTAAAATCCACAGCATCAATGAACATGTGCTGATGTAGATTATTTCTATTTGGAGAGGGAAAAACAATGAGAGACTGGGACAAGGTTGACACAAGAGGGATGTTACAGCTGAAGTCATATTCTCTTGCCCTCACTCCAGAGACAGATTACGACTTCAAGTCAAATGACTTGGATTTCCACAATTCATGGCAAAAGCAAGGAGAAGTTTCTCCCTGAAGCACTTTCCGACCCCTTCCCAGTAAAGCATGGTAATTCAGTAAATCAATGTTAATGTTATGATCAGCAATTTAATCAAACTCCTTATCAGCAATTATATATCCTTTCCTATCCACAAAACCCATAGTCAGTATTATGTGCAATATTCACTGTATATACATCTATATATATACATACATGCACAAGTGGAGTAAGGTCTGACCAGCTGTGCAGAATTACAGCTTCCAATGTATTAATTGGTGTTAATGTAGAGAGATGTTGAACTATTCCCAGGAGTATGCAAAGCAGCAGGATGCGGCAGGTCAGCAGCCCTAAGCAGCCTCTCTTAAAGGTTAGATTCGTAAGGAAAACTCCATAGCTGACATTTGCAAAGCCAGCTAGGAAACTGGACACTCATTTTGCATTCATTTTAAAGGTAATTTGCCATCCAGGTATTTTTCTTCCTTCTACATACCTAGAATTCTGTATTCATAAAATTGCTGCTTACATGCTTGGAAATAGGACTCTCTTCCCTTTTCTTTGTTGCAAAGTTATCAAGGGCCTCTTTATTCTTACATTGTGTCGTTCATTAAAAAAGAACTTTCGTTTTCCTTATAATGGAAGTTGTGCCCTCAGAAACTACACATATCCCTGAAACAACCCTATGTGGAATCTGTTGCTATCAGATATGTATTTCCCACAGAAACACTCTCACAGTGAAAGACAAATAGTTTTTCATAAAAGAAACTAAAAGAACTTGAAAAGTAATACAAAACACAATAAAAGAACTCATTTCAAGCAGTGCATTTCTGAAGTATCTATCCTTTTGGAGATGTGTCACAGCTCCCTAAAGGGTTTTTATTAAAAAAAACACTTTAAAAATACACAGCAGGTTTCTTTAGGGATTCTATCAGTCTTCATTTCTAGCTGATTTTCCAGAGGTTTATATTTTAATAGAAAAAATTCTGCTACATTAATGTCAGGTAGCAGACAAGAACTTTCATACTAGCACTCCACACATGTTGCACCTCAAGAGTACTCAGTAGGGAAAATTACTTAAACAAATTGATTTCTGCCCTTACAGCTACCCCCCATCTTGATCATTATCAAGTGAGCTGTGTGTGATGTATTTGCCTTTCAGTGATGGGTATTTTTAAGAGCATGGTAATGCTGCACAGGCTTGCTTGGACACACCACCACCATTTGCAGTCTGCATGGTAAAATTGGAACCTTTCCAATATCCCATTTTCACTACTAAATAACCCCTTCTGTATCTGAAGTTTCTTATCCTTGTGAACCTTTGTCTAGGAAGCAGGCTGAAGCACCAGGCTGTGCTCATAAAGTCCCTAGTGAATCCATGTCTGGTTTAATCCTTATTTTCAAACCACTTCTTCTGCAATATATACTAATTAATTTCCACCTTTACTTGCCAAAATCTATTCCATAACGAGTGAACTTCCATTGTGACTTCTCTCTCTTTCTCCGTGGACTTCCACAGTACGTACCCACTCCTCTTCAGCATGTCAACATTTCTGGCAGCCAACACAGCAGCTGGAACATAACTACATTATGGCTTTGACCTGTCCCTTTACTGATAACAAGACAGCTTAAGCCTTGCTTTCATCTTTTCAGCATCTCATCAACATTGTTTTCTGCCCCCCAAAAAAGCACCAGTGTTTTCTTTACAGCAGCAGCTGCCACCTGTAAGTTCTTCCCATTACTGTGCACTGGACTTACTCAAAATTCACCTTGTTCAAACTTCTCCTCAAAATCCACCTTCTCATTCAAGGTCTTGCTTTGGTATTAGTAAAGGTAAAATTTAAAAGGTTACACTATCTATTTGCCACTCCTATGTAGACTACTTTCTAATTTCAGCTCAGGATATGAATTGGGGAAGAGGATATAAAATGGCACTTGAGTAATTACATGATTATACCAAAGACATTTTCTCTAAGCTTTAAGTAAGAGATTTTTCCTACTAGATTATTCAAGCCTTGTCTAAGCCCTCACTTTTTTGCAATATTCTTCACAAGCAAAATCAAACCAGGTATTTCTCAAATTGTCTTTCCTGCAAATCATGATTCCATTATTATTTTTTTATGGAACTGGAGAACATTTGGATGACATTTGTGCATATTCATTCTTGGATACCATTAACTCAATATATTTCTAGATGTCTGTGTGCAAAGTCACATTGCTGCAAAGAGCAGAAGAGAATTTCAGTTAATTGGGAACCAGCTAGAATGAGGTACTTAACAGCTCTACAACCTACACAGGGACCTTAAATCAGAGTTAAGATTATCAATTGTCATGCTATGCAATATTCAAGAGAGACATCTGCTGACAATAAAAGGGAAGAGCACCGATCATGAACTATCATGAAAGTACTACACATTTAATTATGTGGATATATACTTATCCATGAAAATGAACTATTTGGGGCTAATTAGAAATACCCAATCTGCTGAAATCATACATTTACTTTCATTACACCATTTTCCAGATGCATCCTCTTTCATTTATGATGCATTTCATGTGTTTATGTTGGATATGATTTGCTACATTACACTGCTTCACAAATGTTCTCAAGTGAGACGGATGCAGCTTAATACTAGAGGTATTTATTTACTGAAAGGGTCATACATCTGGTTTAAAGTTTGAAAATGTGCTCTGAGTGCAAGGTATTTTATAGATATGGGTCTGTTACTGACTATAGTAAATCAGTGACAGTGTGCCATCCAATAACCAATTAATATGTATCAATCAATAATAAGTGATGAAGATTTGATGATACCATAACTAATGCATCCACAGCGATGTCACTGAAGCCAGAAGAAGGACCATCACTAGCACAGCACCAGTGAGATGAGATTCCAGCCAGCCTTCCTGTGCTGAAGCTATTTCACTGTAATTGGGCCAAAGATTATTTTTAGACTACTTTCATGTGGGCTATATAGGAAAAAACCTCCCTAGCCAATGTCTTAAAATGACATTTAGCCACAGCCTTGTTAGCTTGGTTTGCTTTAGCTCCTGGTTTAGTACTCGTATTTTGAACTTTGCCGAGAGCCAAGGAAGAAAATGTGCCGCAGGTGTCAAAACATTTATGACTGTCCAGCAGAAGACATTTCAAAGAAACAGTGAGGCACAGAATTAGCCGTTGCTAGTGCACCTAATTACAGATGCAGCTGCCTCATATTTTTTTCCTCCTAACTTTTTTAATTTTCCAGCTATGAAGCCATTTCTTTCAGACCTGCTCGGGAAGGAGCCATTGTTGCACCACCCCACTGTAAGACTGGAGAAGGTATCCATAAGCAACAGCCATGCTGTTCCCTCTCCAGGATTTATCCTTGGGTTTTAGGAAAATACCTGTGCCCAAACTTACCATTTTCTTCTGCAACATACCAAATTGCACATAATACCTGATTTTTAAAAGCCAGAACCCTGCAGGAGTTGCTCCTAGTGGCACGCTTATTCCCATGCTTCCTCCTCCCTGTCCATTTCCTCCCTTATTTCTTCATCTAGGTCATTTTCGCAGACCTCTGATATTTCTGTGGCTAGGTAGCAAACAAGTCTTCACGGTATTTGCCCTCCCCATACCCCAAAACATGTCCTTCAACCAGATGCCCTTCTCTCATTTTTGCTACAACTTATTCCTTAAAGTAAGATAAATAAGAAGTAAGAAAGAAAACAGCAGAGGAACCCCAGAATTAATTGAAAGCTCATCTGTCTTTGCATTAGGTGCAAATGTGTCAGCTGAAGAGATGGGAAAACAATTTTTGAAAAGGCCGCGGAAAATAGGACAGTAAGAGACCTGTCCAAACTCTAAGAAGCCCTAGAAAGAACACTAATGATTCAGGGAAAACATATTTTAACTAAAGTTCAAGCAAGGGGGGAAAAATCCCCAATCATTTCCCTTTAGGAGCTTTAAACTGTTTTCAAATTGTTCTAAGAATTTCAGCTAGATAATAAAAAAATCATTTCTGTGTACATAACTGCAAGATGCCTTCAAGGCTTCCTTTCTAATTCAGTCTTCTTACCCTAGAATGCCCAGTCCTACTTATCATCTCTTTCCCAGGTTAGGAAATGCATTAACCTGAATTGACTTCACCCTATTGATTTCCATAGCTTTACTCCAGTTCTTCCCATCCACCGCACTACAGGAAGCAGGCCTTTCTAAAAGTTGTCAGAACTGACCCTTTTACATGACAACAGGCTAGTCGTTGTGAATTAGTACTTCTGGGAGGAATACTGACTTTACACAACCTGTAGTTTTGAGTGCGTTGATGCTTAGAGGCACAGGTATTGCCTGAAATGCACTAACTTTAAACACGGGGATTACAATCTGCCACCACTGAGAAAGAAGATTCAATCAAGCATGTAGGTGGTTCTGAGGGAGCTAATGATTAAGGTCATCTTACATCTGCTCTTATGGACAGTGGTACCTGGTGATCTTTTCCAACTCTTACATTTATTATCAGAATTGATTTGACATGATGCGCACTCCTTAAAACAAAAAAGTTATTTTGTTATTGATTTAGTGTACTCTGCTTTCTCCTCCCGATTTTTTATACATAAAGTTAACCTCTCTATGTTGGATAATTTGGGTTTTCATTATAAACTACAGAATATACAGAAATAACTCCCAAAAGTACTGCTGCAGCAACCAGCTAGCTGTAAAGTTATCTTCCAGTAGAGGGAATGAGGTCACAGCAGCTGAAGACAGAACTGCAAGAATCCATTTAAGCCATGATATACTATTGATATAGTCCATAAGTCTTCCAAATACTTAAACTGATGGATCTTGCAAAGAAAAGAAGAAAGACATTCAGCAACAGACCATGATCATCCCAAAAGTCTAAGACATCACTAAAATATAAGGTCATTATTTTTCCCAACTGTTTAGGATTCATCTAATTCAAGCTGTTTAAAATGAAAAAAAGAGTGCACATAAAAAAAAAAGCTTAAAAAAAAAAATCAGTCAACATATGCCAGTTGTTATTCCTATTTATGAAATATGCATCTTGTTTATACACTTTAAAAAAATCTGCCTTAAGTAGCTTCAAAGAAAAAGCTACCTTTCTCATGATTTCTGTTCATCAATGCATGGCACTAGTAACGGTGAGCAAAGGCAGATTGAACCAAACGACATCTTTGCTCTGAATCAGCTATGCTGCAAGATGAAAATGCCTCTTAATGAAACTCAATGTACCATTATAATACAGTTCCACTGCAATCATTGTACTTTTATGTTTGGCATGAGCCACTCTCCATTATTCTAAGTAGCTAATGTTAGTAGAGCAGATTGTACTCACCGATATGATTTCACATTGCTTGATAGGATGGGCTGCATCTCTCAAGAAAATTATTAGTGAGTCAGAGACCATTCACATTCCAATGGTACTATAATTAGAAACCATCTATATCTCCAAACTGCAGCAATCCTAATCCCAAGGATAACTGGAGCTTGTCTTTTAAGGTAACCATTGGCAAGTATGAATAAAAACTCACATTATATGCCAATAATATTTACACAGTTCTGAAAATATAATCTTACATAATGCTACCTCTTAATGACATAACAGGTTTTTAGCATAGTGCATGGCCCCTAAGTGTAGTGTAAACTAAAAACGAACAAATCTAGATCCATACAAAGGCTTTTTCTGCTAATGCCTACTTGAGCTAAGTTATGAGCATATTCATATTTACAGTAAAATACAATAAAGTTTGAGAACTATAGGCTACATAGTCATCCGAAAATGCACAGATTTATGATGGTGTCAACTCCCAACACACAAGGAAAAATATTTGAGTGACATGTAGATTTTCTTTCAACCTCTTTCATCTCACAACAGGAAAAAAACAAAATATGCAACCCCTTCCAGTACTATTAAACAAGCTTTATTATTGTCAAATCTATTAGTGTTTATTGAGCTGATATGACATGCTTCTGCAATAGGAATTTTAAAAGGAGTTTGGAGTACAGGATATGAACAGCAAGGTGCAAGACTACCTTCAGGATTATTCATGAGTTCTATTATTTCAAAGCTGGCATGGACTGGCCTCACTTTAATTTTTTATGTGGTGAAGTGTCTTTTTTGTGCAACCTTAACTGCTGTGATGACTCATTTCATATATGGATGAGGTAGCACCGAACACAGATCTCCAGTTTAATGCTCAGTGGACTTCCACTTTCCCACTTCCCCACTTCACAGGAGGTCTCATTACTTGCTTTAAATTACCAAGTATACTCCTAAGACAATATCATTTCCAGAAGAGATAAACTGACAAAAACAACATTCCAAAAATGAGGTCACCCTACAGATATAGTGGCAAGAAGTAGGGATTGACCAAGATTCATGTTCAAAAAAAAGCACCCATCATTAACTCAAACACGGGTCATAAAGGTACTTACCTGCTGAATTAACATGCAGACATTACTCTGCTCTATCAAAATATTCTCATTCCTTCTTCAGCACCCTACACACACTCATACACAAGATACAATGCATAAAAATAGGCAATTTCAAAAGATCTTTTCCATGACTCAGCAGGTATATCGGGTTTTAATGCTGCTTTTATTCTATTTATGCACCCTTCACCACTTCATGTCTTGTAAAAACGTAGCATCTGAACCACTTCTGAAGCCGCTAAATTCCTGACATTCTATAGAACAGAACATAATGGCAAAGATGAGAAAAACCCCAAAAAAAGAGAAAGCTCCCCGAGTTACCAGGATTCAATGGCTTTAAACAAGCAGCTCTTGAGTCCTCCAGACTGTTTCCATCTTGTTTTTTCTTACCTTATTTTGTCTTCTTGGAATAAAGCAGGTGTTTTGAACTCAGCAGCACAGAAATCATCAGAGAGATGCAGAGAGTCATAGTCTCTCTGTCAAAATCTCCAACTTCTGTGGTTGAGCAGACGGTAAACGTGCAAGACTGAAACACCAAAACTGAAAAACAAGGTTTGATTTATATTTTCTACCCAAAACAGTGTATCTTCTTCTGACCCTAAAGATTGGCAGAGAATTACCTGAAAATTAAAAATTAGTTTCTTACACAGCTAGCGTTTTTTGCATTTCTGCTAATCAGTCCAAATTTCTATTTCAGGCAGTAAGTCTCTGGCTAATTTTGTATCTCAATTGAAAACTCATCTCTTAAAAAACTTTTTAATTAGCACTTCTTTCAAGTTGTATAATTGTTAATTAGTTGCTCACTGTTAATTTTAAGTTTGCTGGCATAGTGCTTTGAGAGTTTATAAATAGCCCTCTGCGTAACGGTTTGTATTGTAATGTGTCAAATCTAGCAGACCAGCCACATGCATCAGGGAAGGGAGTGGCAGACTTCTGAAACCAATTTCACTAATAAATCCTACAGATTATAAACTGAAACCAGTACGAAGTCAGTAAAAATAATTATATTTTATTAACAGCAAATAATATAGATTTAATGTAATTATGTAACACACAATTACTGTTGTGGGTTGACCCTGGCATGCTGCCAGGTGCCCACCAAAGCCGCTCTATCACTCCCCCTCCTCAACTAAACAGGGGAGAGAAAATATGGCAAAAGGTTCACCGGTTGAGGTAAGGACAGGGAGATCACTCACCAATTACCATCACGGGCAAAAAGACTCAGCTTGGGGAAATTAATTTCATTTACTGCCAGTCAAAAACAGAGGAGGATAATGAAAAACGAGAAAAATCTTAAAACACCTTCCCCCCAACCCCTCCATCCTTCCCAGTCTCAGCTTCACTCTCAATTTTCTCTACCTCCTCCCACCCTGAGTGGCACAGGACAGGGAACGGGGCTTGCGGTCAGTTGATCATGTCTCTGCTGCTCCTTCCTCCTCACACTCTTCCCCTGCTCCAGCGTGGGGTCCCACCCACAGGAGACAGTCCTTCCCACAGGCTGCAGTTCTTCATTAACTGCTCCAGCGTGGGATTCCCACAGGGTCACATCTTCCTTCGGCCATCCCCCTGTTCCGGCGTGGGGTCTCTGCTCCCCCGTGACTCTCCATGGCTGCAGGGCACAGCTGGCCTCAACATGGGCTGCCGAGGAATCTCTGCTCTGTCGCCTGAAGCACTTCCTCCCCCTCCTTCTCCACTGACCCGGGGGTCTGCAGGATTGTTTCTCTCCTGTATTCTCACTCCTCTCTTCTAGCTGCTGTTGTGCAGCAGTTGTTACCCCTTCTTAAATAGGCTGTCACAGAAGCGCTACCAGTGCCATTGTTTGGCCTTGGCTAGGCTAGCGGCGGGTCTGTCTTGGGGCCACCTGGAAATGGCTCTGTCAGACAGAGGAGAAGCTTCCGGCAGCTTCTCACAGAATCCACCACTGTAGCCCCCAACTACCAAAACCTTGCCACATAAACCAAATACATTTATTCAGATTATTACAATTTATATTAATACACTATGGTAGCAGTCACATATCTAAATAGGATTGGGTCGAACAGCACCAACATCTTTTCAAGTACAGAGAAAAGCAGCCTTCTAGAAGGGCCTGAAAACCGAAAGAAACAGAAACAAGTGACAAAAGAGATGCAGTACAATAGTTCACAAACCCAGTGGGACTCTTCTACTTCTCATTAAGAAGCGGCATGACAAATGGCACGAATGTGAAACATGCATAAGGAAGGAGGAGCAACAAACAAGGGAGCGGAGGAGTTGCAGCTCACAGCCTGCAAACCCATGCACCTGAAGCACAGCATGGCAGCTCCTTTACAGATTTTTAGAAGCTTTTCCCCTAGAATGGAGAAAATCCAGTAATTTTTGATGGAGAATCTGAATGAAGGGCAATACAGGCTGGGAATTCGGGTACTGAAGTTGGGAAGTTGATATAAAATACTGGACCAGCCAGTAACACCAACATAATGAGATCAACTCAAGAGGGCAGATTAAAAGACTCCTAAATTCAAGGGAAGAGATAGCAGAATATCCATGCTGGAAGACCAACACAACTCTCAGCTGAGTGGAACAAATGTGACTTATTAGTATGTATTTTAAACAATACAGCAGATGTTAAATCCAACTTTCTGACATAAATTTGCATGGTACCTCAGTGATGAAAATCTTTTTTTTTAATGACGTACAAAATCATAGAAGCACTGAATGGTTTGGGTTGGAAGGGACCTTAAAGATCATCTAGTTCCAACCCCCCTGCCATGGGCAGGGACACCTTCCACTAGACCAGGTTGCTCAAAGCTTCATTCAGCCTGGCCTTGAACACTTCCAGGGATGGGGTAATCCACAACTTCTACTGGGTGATCTGTTCCAGTGCTTCACCAGAGCTGTAACTTATGTGGCTTTTACAGATTCTTAATCTGTGTGTAAACATGAATTCACAGACAAGCACACTTGACACTTCTGAATATCAGTATTTAAACTATCTATGTTGCCAGCAGCTATAATTTTTTAAACTGTAGGTATCAAGCCAATGGAAGACACTATCCTACATATCACTGAAGGTAAGTACGAATGAATGTGCATATAAAATGCAAAATAAATCCATATACCTTAGACGGTGACACAAGCAGTGACCAGCATAGTTTACTACTCCCACCATTTCAAATGTTGACATCACTGACACTGCAGACTGCATTGCCTGCTGTCACTAACATGAGAGTATTTTAGCTGCTCTCAGACTCTGTAACTTAACTTGTCTCAACAGAAAAGCCTTTCAAAAAGTTTGAGTACTGTAGAGGAGTGGTGGCTGGATTACTGTCACAACTGTCTTTGTTGGCTAAAGACTTGCTTCTCCAAAATTAACATTTTCACAAACACATCAAATACCAACGCTTAAATATACAGAGATGAATGTGCTAAATTCATCAAATTGTAACACACTGTATGTATACTGTATGTATATTGCTCCCTCTATTGGATCAAGTCTGTAGAGTTATTATCTGCACTACAATTGCTGGCCTACAAAGTACACGTGTATATTTTTTGTCTCAAAATTCCTATGTTTTCATCATTTACGGTCAGTTTAGCCACCAAAAAAAAAAAAAAAAAAGCACACCTCTCTAAATGTTGTATAATTAATTTGCATAACCAGGCCTAAAGGAACCCAACTTTGGAAACAAATTTTGAATGCCAAACATGAAGGCACATGTCTGAGCAGTAACACTATATAAAAATGGCAAATCAACATAGATTTCTTAAAAGCAGAATTTTCCTCATGTCTCACAGCATAACATCTTTTCTCACCTTGCCCAACTAACCTTCCTGGCAGGTGGACAGAACCACTTCCTCTCCCTGCCCTGCCCCTCCCCAGATGTCTCACCTACTCTCAGGAGGCAGCATCCAAAATGCAATCCTGCTTTATCATGCACTGTGTGGATACGTGAAAAAGACCTTATTCCTAACGCCTAAGTAGGTAATTTGCTTCAAAACTCTCTGGTTAAGCAAAAGTACAGTAGTTTCTGCCATAGGCCAATTCCTACTGTAACTCATATAATTGATTCTGAAGTCACAACATATATAGTGATTATTCTACTATAAAATTTACACAAACCCTTTTGCTCTTTAATGCAGTCTTGGGCCTTACATAAACAGCAGTGCATCACCTCAAGGTGCCTTTGCAATTACAAAAATAAACCCCAAAATGTCTTGACAGCATTCCCCTGAAAAAAGGTTAGACTGTAACTCTGGATTGTCGTCTTAATTCCAAAATATCATGACCAAGAAGAGTATCTGCCTCACTAGAGGCAAATTTTCAAGATGCAATTTTCCCGTGCCAACATCCTTCCATTCTCATTGTCTGGTTCCCTTATTTCACATGTAGCCAAGGGCAAACCGCTAAAAGGCAACGTTGGGACACCACCTTCCTTGCTCTCAATGAACAAACCCTACTCCCAGAGCCTAACCTACCCCAAAGTACCACATCCCCAGCCCAGCAATAAAGCTGCTGGGTGAAACACCTGCCCCCTCGCAGGAAAACTGAGCTATGCTGGAAGCGTTACCCACATTCGGTCTATACCGATGGCCTTAGACGCGGGCAGGGCCACAATGTCCCCAGCGACGCCGCGGGGCCTGTGCCCGCCCGGGCAGGCCGAGGGTGGTGGCAGCCCGGCTGCAGCCC